>NC_089585.1:6382549-6682549 GCF_019320115.1 Miscanthus floridulus
CTTCCTCCTGTACTACTACTAGTATACTACTACTACTGCCTACTACTTTCTAGTAGTATACTACTACTAGTATACTACTACTACTGCCTACTACTACTCCCTCCTCCTCTACTCCTCTACTCCCTCCTATACTACTATTCTACTACTGCTGCTCCTATTTTTGATTTGTGAAAGGTTTTTATTTAATGGGGCTGCTTCCTTTTTTGGCATATGCAATGATGAACTTTTAAACTTATTGCTAAGGCAGTGGCATATGCAATGATGTGAACCCTTTTATGCTGAGGCAGCGGCGATGATGATCGAGTGCCCCCGCTAAACTAGGATGGCTTGTATACCAGATACAAGCAACCAGTTTAAAAGCGATGTGATGACAATGGGGCAAATCTGAGCCAACTACTACTACTTTACTACTCTAGTACTACTCTACTTTACTACTATATAACTGTGTCTATACAACTGAAATATGTATTCATTGTAGCTTTCCAATGGTGGAGGGAACCGATAAGCGAATGGCGCGACCCTACCCCTAGTGCATCATCATCAACTAGCCTCGAGAGCCAAGTGTCCGTGACCCCGAGGCCAACAAAGAAACGTCGTACAGAGAACGATGATGATCCGACCTACCAACCGAGGGACGACGAAGTTGAAAGTGCGCGGTCTCCAAACCCTGAACAGATGCCGGTGGTGCCTCAAGAATTGAATTTCGAGGAGGAAGAAGTCAGTGACAAAGAACCCCCCGCTCCATCTCCAACCACTTCAGGCAAGTCTAGTGGTCAGAGGACAAAGCTGAGAAGGGGGGGGGGAACACGGGAGGCATTGGAGGGAAATCCACGGCGAAGTCCATGTGATCCATGAGGTGGGACCAGAGGGAAACCCGTTGTCGCCACCCACGGTCCTTGCCAAGTTGAGCAACCAGGTGGCATGTATAGTCAAGGACAAGGTGGAGATCACTTGGGCAGAGTGGAACAATGTCCCGGTCGACTACAAGACACTGCCACATACCGGTCAAGGCAGAGGTACAAGGAGGGCATCTTTCAGAAGGGCTATGATCAAGGCGTGGCCGAAATGATCAGTCGGTCCATAAAAGAAGCCTTCACGAGCAATGACCTAGATATGGTGTCGATGAGGTCACAGATGCTTCGCCAGGCTGGTGTGGCTGTGCCACAAGTTCCACAAGGGCAGACACAAGGGCAGCCACTGCCGATGATCGAGGATCGCCCAAGGCACCCCGTCGACGACATCCGGCAACCCATGCGCGTCAACCTCAACATCCCGTTCGGCAGGGCGAAAAAGTTGACCGTGGGTGAGGGTTACATGCACCCCAAAGAAGATATCAAAGATTTCAACCAAGACCAGATCCCTGCCAACTATGCTGCCGTGATACTTACATGGTATGCGACCCAATACGAAGAATTTGAAATGGAATATCCAACTGCACAAGGGGTAACGATCCTTGGAGCTACCATTGGTTCCGAAGTCCTGTGGAACAAGGACGACATAGAGATCATTCTCTCGACGCCGACTTCTACGCCGATGGCGACACCAGCATCACAACCATCCGTTGCCGGATCTTGTCCCCCCGATGATCCGGATCACGGCGACGGTGATGACGAAGGCAATGGCGGGGATGACAAGGGAAGGAAGTCACCCCGAGGCACAAGCCCTCACCCTCGTTCTCCTCCTCCAACAACAAGTCCACCTCCACCTCCCGATAGTCCGTCTAAGGGCACAAGCAAAGGACCGGGAGGCACGGAGGAACCGGGGGCAAAGACACCGCCTGCTGCCATTGCGAGCACAAGCCACTGTCCTCCACCGCCGGCGAAGACTAAAGGCGACCAAGGGCATCTCACATACTCACTTGAGTTCGAAAGGTATGGTAGCGGCGAGCATAATTTGCTAATAACTTTTCTTTGCCATAATATGGTACTAATATTTCTATCCCAGGCCGAGATCACCTTTCCATCTATTTCCTGAATCGGATGACTGCCCCGGCCATTACGAGCATGGGAAGTTCATGATAACCAAGGCCCAGCTCGTCGACGAGGAAAGGTGGGAGACAAGGAGGTTTCATCTCTGGTACATGGAAGCGGCAAAAGCTGGCCTACATGGTTTTCTAGTCAAGGTTGTGGCGGAGTACTTCCACTTGCCCGGCAATGATGTAGAACTCCTCGTGGACTTCCACGACATGTATAGACTACTACGGGAACAAGACCTTGACATCGCCCAAGTCACCTTGTTCTCTATGTAAGTGATGAATTGCGAGTTTCACATATCACCTGCCTTTGAATCGGTCAAGACTACTTATATATGCCACGATGGCTTGTCCTTGCAGGTTGATGGCCTATATATCCAAGGAACTAAAACTTGATGTTATCTATCTATCTCCAATGCATATTGCTCAAAGAGTCATCATTGGTTACCACCTAGATGACAATCATCCAACCATGAAAGACTTGACCAAGCGACAGAGAGAGGCGCACAGGAAGAAACTGATGGACAATGAGAAGTTGAACATTTCAAGGTACATACTAGGAGCAATGAAGAAGATCAGGAGAAATGGGTGTATCGTAGCTGCCTACCACTTTGGGTAAGTCGAAGACATGCCTGTAGAGATAAGTGGGTAGCTAGCTAGTATTATTATTTCTCATTGTAACCTGTATTTTGTTTCAATGGCGCAGCCAAGGCCTCGAGAGTCACTGGGTTGCATTTATCATCTACCCTCAGGATGGCAGGGCCTGCGTATTTGATTCGTTGAGAATGCCAAACTTAAAAGGGTACAAGGCCTTTGAAGATTGCCTCAGAGTGTAAGTGACTGAACTGTCTTCTCATATGCGTTCTAATGCCCTGCCTAATACTAGTACATTTCATATAGCGCTTATAAGGAGTACGTGAAGGATCTTGAATGCTATGATCGAAGAACAGAGAATTTTAAGGCTAAGCATAAGAACCGCATCAAAATCAGACGCAACTTTCTGGTAAATATTTGAAAGGTTTAATTGTGCGTTCTGTTCATAAGCGTTCTAATGCCTGTATTCTAATGCTTGTGTATCGATCATGCAGTGTGCCAAACAACCGGTAGGATCACAAACCTGTGGCTTCTACGTCTGTGAGTACCTGAGGGAGTGCAAGCAGTACAGCAGCAGTTGGAGGATGCTCAAGAATGGATTGAACTGGTGGAGAGACGTGCAGAGCACCCAACACTCCTTCAAGCAGATAAAGGCGGACATATGTAAGTTTGTCTTAGACAAATGCGTGCTTGAAGGGAGCACGTTCTTCAATGAGAACAGCCAGCTAGCGATTTTACCGGAGTACGAGAGGCTGAGGAAATGGCCCACGATGATGCGTCCGCAAGATTACTCCTTAGGGCATGTATAACGACTTTAATATGTAAATGTAATGAATTAACGATGACAAGAACGACTAAGTGAATGTATATATATGTATATTATCTCATGTGTAATGCCTGCATACTTTTTAAGTTTAATCTGTGAAATCTGGATGTGATTTGAATTTGAATTTAATTATATGGCTGCTGTATTTTTTTAATTTAGGAAATAATTTACCGAGGCGGGCAAATAATAATGCCCGCCACGGCTAACGAACATAACCGCGGCGGGCGCTGTACCGTGTCCGCCGCGGTAAAATAATTTACCGCGGCGGGCGGTTCAACGTGACCGCCGTGGTAAAAGTATATTTACCGCGACGGGCACGTTACACCGCCCGCCGTGGTAAATCGGTTAACCGCGGCGGGCAAAGCCGCCCGCCGCGATTAAGCCATGATTTACCGTGGCCTCTAGGCCGCGGCGGACGGCTTTGCCCGCCGCGGAAAATCAAAAACGCCCGCCTCCATTAAAGTTTGTGTAGTAGTGTAAGGCAACAATAGTTCTTAAAACAAGAATACATCTACTAAGCCACTAAGCTAGCTCTAATGACTAAGATACCGAGCTAATCATCATTCCCATCAAACCAGCAGGGTTTCACCTACAAGTGCTACTTAGCAACTAAAATATATTCTTACTTTTATTAACGATTTCCTATATACTACAACAGGAAGTACTTAGCTACCATATTTCTCAACCTATTCTAAGGCTACAAAAATTACAGTGAGCACATAATAATACAATGAATCTACTGTAAAAATTTCATAGTCAAAGCTATTACCAATTTACCACAAAAAATCCTACAATACTAATCTAAATAATACTAAACACTCGCAATTGATTTAATAGCCATTGGTATCAATAAATATATATATATATATATATAAACTAAATACACCAATAGATAGAGCATAATTTTAGGAACCTAACAAAATTAGTTTCATTATTTTTGGATACCTACATGATTTTATATGATTTATCAAAGCTCAGCTCAGAATTACAAATGAAAAGCTATTTCTATTTTCCATGAAAAATCTAAACTGATTTCGGCCCACGCGGCCCACGTGGCGCAATGCGCGCGCGTGAGCGCGCGGTGGCCCACAGGCGAGGTGCGGCCCACGTGCGAAGGTGGCCCGCGGTGGGGAGCCCGCGCGCGCTGGCACATATGTAAAAACACCCTTGAGCTACCTACAATTCAACCCGAGGTCCGCAACACTATCCCTACAGACTGTTCCTATGCAAATAAGCCCTTCCCCTTACTCTCCTTTACAACGGTCTGGTCCTCCAGCCACCCGCGCGCGCGCCGGTGCGGCGACGATGGCATTGGACGGCCACACCAGTCAGTTGGGACCCGCGCTGGCTCCACTAACAGGCCGACCCCCGTCTACAACCCTAGCACCTACACTAGCCTAGGTTATAGGAGTGGTGGAGCTCGCGGAAGTGGTGACCACAGCATGCGGCCATGCGCGACAGTGGGGCGGCCATGCCGGTCACCCTAAGCCACCGTGGGGTGAACTAGCTAGCGCTATAGCATCACTATCATACACTGGTTGTGGCTATGGTTGTGGTTTGGCCGGAGGTTCCCCGAACAGGGCTAGCCACGTGCGGGTGATGGGATGCGGCAACGCTCTGAGACGGCGCGGCCACATTAGTGGCTATGACGAGGTGGTAGAGGTGCAAGTGAGGTATGCAGGGTGAAGTGGAGGTGGAGGCTAAACTAGAGGCGTAGCTGGATTGGCCTAGAAAGACGAGTTGGAGGCTGCCCCTGGTCGCGGCCTAAAATGGCGTGGCGGAGAGGAAGCTCCCAAATTGGGGCTCGTCGTGATGCAATTCAAAGCCGTGAGGTGGCGGTTGAGACGCTGGCGACCAGACGCACCCACGAGCGCGAAGAATTGATGGCTAGTGCTCGCGCTCGGGCCCCCAATGGCCGCGATGTGACTACGGCGGGCAGGGGTGCAGCAGGGGAAAATACGGCGACGGCAGTGGCGTGGCTATGCACCCTGGCGAGACACGTATGTCACGCCCGAGTGCTTCTGTCCAAGGCGCAAACGATGAGCGCGCCCTCCACAACCGGCCACGTGCGTGCGCGAGACGGCAGGCGTGGCCTAGCCCGCACGGCCGTAGTGCCATTAAGGCGAGGCGACGACTCGAGCGCAACGGGAGCACCCCACGTGCACGTCGGCAACGCACGGCAGCGGCGCAGTGAGCAGCGATGAGGCAGCCCGCAGCACGACACGATGAGCGACAACGAGGCAGAGCTGCCATAGCGGCAGCAACACAGCAGCGGGGCAGCACGGCAGTGCACAGGGCGGGGGGCAGCGCGGCACGGCCGCGTGGCAGCAGCGGCAGCCTCATACGGTAGCGCCCAAGGCTAATCCCAGGGCACACGGCCAGCCCAGCGCAGCAACACGTGGGCGCGCCCAAGGCGCACCAACGCAGCGACGACGACCACTAACACGCGGTGACCACGCCCACACGAGGGAAACAAACCGGAAACATGATGTGCATGGATTTTAAAGCTTCTACCGCGACCAACCCGTTACTCCTAAACATAAATGGTCTTCACTACACTCAAGATGGTATATGAGGCTACTTAAGCAAGCTATAGCACTACATCGCTCTTTAACCTAATTCCTCATAATAGTTTGCTAAACATAGCAATGTCTAACTGCCAACAAACTTCGAATTTTTTCTAAGTTGAGTTGAACTCTGTTTCAAATTGTATTTCTAAGCTATTAGAAATCTTAGCTAGTAATATTATTTTTCGACCACAGGTATTTCATTGTCATCTACAAAATTTATACTTCAAACTTTATTTAAGTATCACATACATGTTCTATAGCATTTTTGCTTAATAAAAATTGGTTTTAAACCTTAAGTGATATAACAGGACTATTGAATTAACTTTCATTTCGTATTTCCGTTGATCGTTTTGAGTTACGGAAATTAATCTACACTTTACATGTATTAACACATAAACATGATGCTCATGACACGTTTTAGTAAATAATTTACAGTGTAACACCGAGGGTGTTACAAGCACCGAGTCACGCACATTGCTTGCATTGACTAGGGAGGCGCGGTTACCTTGGACCCTTTGGGAATGAAACAAATATTGGACCACGCCTAATGGTACCTAGACTTTGGATTAGAAATTTTAGGGGTGGGTAAGGGGATTTATTATGGACTATGTCTAGGGCCATGGCCCATGGGTCGAGTGACCCTAGGCCCATATCCTCCCATGATAGAAGTGGACAAGTTGGAAGCGTAAATAGAAGTTCTTTAAAATATTCATTTATAATGATAAATGTAGGCATTCTAGATGAAAACTGCAAACATATATTCTAGATTATTTTGAATAATTATGGTGGAGGTGAACAATTTGGATGAATTTTGAGGGGTACTTTTGATTGGTTTTGTAATGGCATGTGTGAGTAATTTTCAAGAAATGAAATCAATCCAGTGGTTATTGTTGTCGATGATAAGTAGAACCTATCGAATCAATGGTTGAATTTTTAATTATTTTGTTTTTAGTATTTTTAATAACACACCACATGACGATTAATGTGCAGACTTTGTAAGAAACCTGCAATTAGTAATATTATATTCTAAAGATTTATCTTTTTTTCTAATCCATCACGTGGGCATACTAACATGTACTAGGCTCTAAAAGAAGTCTCAAATTAGTTATAGTATCTCTAAGTTTATTTAATTTTTTTTTTGTAACGCACCGCGTGAGCATTGACATGTAGTGATGTAGACTCACTATCAGAAAATAGAATATGGAATAAAAACCTTGAAGAAAGCCATGAAAAACATAAGGAAATCAGTCCCGATGGCAACCCCAAGGATATATGTTGATGACCTCAAAGGATATATATAAAGCAAGGTTATAGTCCTTCACTAGAAGCCCATAACAATAATTTTTATGGGCACCTAGGAATTGAATTGAACTTTGTGACTTCAGGCTTCGCAGAAGCACATCTATGGTCTACCACTGCACCCTGAAGTAACTTGTGACTAAGTGAATGATTCTTTTCTTTTTATTTAGTGAATTTTGTAATGAATATTTAAGACTCTAAATAATTTCAAAAGAAAAAAAAATAAACTGAAAAATTTTTGCCCTCAAGAAAATTATTAGCTACCAAGGATATTCCGTATTCCGTTTTCTGGTAGTGACTCCAAAAGTTCTCAATCAGCAAGAGTATACACTGACGATGGTATTAGATTAAATTAAGGATTCAGGAAAATACGTGCGATGCCACGTACTTCTAGCGAGGTTCATCCCAATTGACTGGCGTATTCTATCTATACTCTCATATGAGCATATAAGACTGTCTTTAACGGATGATCCATACGGAGATCCAAACCCAAAATAGATCGTAAATGGTACTGTATTAGTTTTTCAACAGAATATCTATATGTGAGACCCATTTTGGGTTATAGCAGAGGCACAACCTAAATATGAGTATTCTCTCTCCTGGAGACTCATTTGCAGAAATGGTTCTCTTTTGGGTCATGTTGCTGGAGAAGACCAAAACTGAGTATTAAATTATTTGCCTGTAGCGCTACCCAAATATGGAATATGTTTTGTATTTTGGATGATGTTGTTGGAAATAGTCTAAGTGTAAAGTAAATGGATCTGCTGTACGGTGTAGAAAATTTGTCGAAATCAACGGCTTCCTTTAAGGATCAGCCAGCTGTGACGGTGCATGGGAAACGTGGATACGTAGCGACATCGTAGCGATGAGGATCATCGGTCAACCAAGAAAAAAAAGCCTGCTAGATGGTGGACGGAACATGACGGCAGCTCAAGATTACATACAGGTTTCACGGTTCACACGACCTGAGCTATATACTCCCTTTGTCCCTAAAATAAATATCGTTATATTTGTGCCGGTTAAATCTTTTAAATTTAAATAGATTTATAAAAATATTAACAATATTTTTATCTTCAAATAAATTTATTATGAAAATAGATTTAACGTCCTTGAAAAAAAAACAAAGAGAAAATAAATTCAAAGATCTACCTAAAGATATTAATTATGAACTACAAATATTAATATTTTCTTTTTTGTATATAATTGGTCTAAGTTAAAAGAGTTTGATTTCTACAGATATTAATATTTAGCAACAGATGAAGTAGGTATATTAGACGAGTCTCGGTGGGGGGTTTTATATCCTAGTTTTCAACCCAGGCCTTGTTTAGATCGAAAGTTTTTTCAACCTGATGAATAGTATCACTTTCGTTTTATTTGGCAAATTTTGTCCAATCATGGACCAACTAGGCTCAAAAGATTCATCTCGTGATTTTCAACTAAACTGTGTAATTAGTTATTTTTTTATCTATATTTAATACTCCATGCAAGCGTCTAAAAATTGATGTGATGGAGAAAGAGTGAAAAAACTTGGAATTTTGATGGAAACTAAACAAGGCCCCACTCATATTTTGAAAACCGTACAGAAGAGTTTCATCGGCATAAAAATAAAACTCTCTCTACTCTCATAAATTTTTTATCATCTCTCTTCATCAATATAGTGTCATGTCAACATATTTAATGTTCATAAAACTCAATAAAATCCCTCGTTAAGATTGGCCTTGGTATTCATATGTCCCCACAGAGAAGGCCGACCCCGATTGGGTGGGTGTGTGATAAGTGTGAGGTCTGAGGTCTGTCCCCTGCGCACGCAGAAGAAAGTTCCGAGCTAGTTCAGTTCGACGGGGACGGCACCGTCGGGATCGGAGGTCTTTGGCTGCTGCCTGCCTGGTGGTGGACGTGGACATGTGGACTGTTGTTGGAACTGGTGCATGATCGAGCGCGCGCGCAATGATGATGATCGAGGACGAAGAATTCCAAAGCCGGACCGGACCGGGGCGCCGGCGAATCGGACGATGAAACGCGAGCGCGACAACGACCCTTTTTCTCGTGCCTAGCTAGCTTCCGGCCGGATTCCGAGATACGGCGACAACACGAGGCCCGCACGGACCTAGCTAGGGCATGTGCCCTAGAACTTATCGGCCGTACTTTTTTTTTAGTAAAATAATAGTATTTTTCTCTCATAATAAATCAATAAGCAGGGGCAGATTCTTCAGCCCCTACAACTGGTGCATCAATAGAAATATAGGGAGGGTGAGAGAGAAGAAGAGGTGGAGGAAAGAAGAAAAATGGAGAGAGGAAGAAGAAGAGACCAGCTTCCATTCAATCCTGTTCTGCATCCGCCACTGGTGGTACGCCTGACGATCTAAACAAGAAGATAGTAGTAAAAGGTGTAAGTTACCGAATGCATATCCATGTTTACGACTTAATAACTAAAGAATATATAGTCATGCACTGACTCGTAGTGCTCGGTGCTGGTGCGCCCTCCGTCGAAGGCAGCATAGCCTCCGTCGAAGGCACCGACAATGGAACCACCGCGTCGCCGCTCATCACCAGCTTGACATTAGGTTCGCCAGCGAAAAACTTTCTATGAGTCTCGCACCTGAGGCCGCACCTCCAGCCAACCAGCCACCCATTCACGTTCACCACCACAGCTGCCGCCAACAACTCCAGCTTCAGTTTCTTCAGGCAAATATGGCACTCCGCCGGGGGCAAGTCCGAGTCGCATTGGGCCATTGAGTAGAGGGATTCGCTCCCCACCACTTGACCGGTGCCGAAGTAAACTCTCGGCAACGGAGCGGCCGCCTTGCCGACAACGTAGCTCACCGTAGCGTTCAGCAGTTGCGCGGCGACACTGATGGTGGAAGCGGTGTCGATACCGACGTTGAGGATGACACGCATCAAATCGATGTTGTTCGAAGAGGCAAGGAAATCTTTTGTCGTGACACGAATGTAGCCAGGGGCGGATCTAAAGGGGGGAGGGGGGCTCCAGCCCCCCTACAGCTGGTGCATGAATGGAAATATGGAGAGGGTGATGGAGAAGAAGAGGTGGAGGAAAGAAGAAAAAATAGAGAGAGAAAGGAAGAAAAAAAGATCAACCCCTTCAATCATGTTCTACGCCCGTCACTGGTATCATTATTTTTGCATCAACCGTTTTTACGGCAGCCGAACATGACCGGACTTGTGTACTATTCACAACTGTCCGCGCACAAGTCCAATCGTACGTGTGTGTACGTGTGCTACCAAAACATGCCACATGAGACGAGACGAACGGTCAATGCCGGAGCCGGGGAACAGTATTTTAGCATCAAGCGTAAATGGGTTTAGGGGCTGTTTGCTTATTGCAGGAACTCCTAAAATTTCTGTCACATCGAATGTTTAGATACATGCATAGAGTATTAAATATAGACTAATTACGAAACTAATTGCATAACTTACGACTAATTTACGAGACGAATCTTTTAAGTCTAATTAGTCCATGATTTGACAACGTGGTGCTACAGTAAACATACGCTAATAACAGATTAATTAGGCTTAAAAATATCGTTTCGGAAATTAACCTCCATCTATGTAATTGGTTTTGTAATTAATCTATATTTAATGCTCCTTATTAGTATCTAAATATTTAATACGACATAAATTTTAGAAGTGACTAAAGAACTAAACACCCCCTGGCTCGAGGAAAGCTAGCAAACAGGCGAAGCTTTTTATTGACTCGATCGATACTTCATTTTACCCCATTAGTCGTCGTCGTTGCTATTTGGATCTACTGATGCATGCCGTAACGATTACTACCAGTACCAGCAAGTAGTAGGATTCATACGGACGGTCACCGGTCCGTGGCCGGTCCACCTCTGCCGAGCTAGCTAGCTAGCCGCCAGTGCGTGCCTGCAACGACGTTACGAATTTACGATGGCGTGCCGTAGCTGGTGCATGCTGCCCATAAATGGCGCCACACACGGTGACACTGACAGAGCTTGGTATGGTAGCACGCACGTACTATGGCCCCGGCGGGCTACACTCGTCTGTACGTCGCGATATCCATCACCGTACGTCCTTTTCGTTTGGTTTATAAGTCGTACTTTTTCAGTCAATAAATAGTATTTTTCTCTCACAACAAATCAATCAATAGTACTTTCAGCCATGGCTTATCAGCCAAGCGAACATAACAATAGTTTGTCTGCAAATTGCAAAGACGATCGGCCCTACGTCAGCATCAGGAGCATGGTGCGTGTAGAAATATAAACTAATCACCGCTTTCCTAAGCCCCAAAACGTACTACTCCTACAATGCATCACTAATAACCGTATCAGTAATATTATGGACACAAAAAGAAGAAGAAAGAAAAACAAACGAATTACTTTTTCGGTAGGCCAGCAAGAGAGCTTTAAACACAGCCCATCCATCAATTCATCTCTGTCGGCCCAGTAGGCCCCCAATATCAGACCACTCCCTCGATACCCAATTCTCCTTTCGGGGCTTTCCCTGCCTCCGACGGCCCAAGAGAACAGCCGAGCACGAGCAGGCACCAGAGACACGGGTAAGCACAAGCGACTTTATTCCCCCAAACAATCGCCACGCCCACCCCCCGCAAAACAAACCGAATCCAAATAATCGCCACCACACTCCGCACCGAATCGAAGCAGCGGCGATGGCGGCGGAGAAGCCGGCTCCGGTGCGCGTGCTCTACTGCGGCGTCTGCGGCCTCCCCGCCGAGTACTGCGAGTTCGGCCCCGACTTCGAGCGCTGCAAGCCCTGGCTGCGCGCGCACGCGCCCGGCGTCTACCCGGACGACCTCGTCGCCGCTTCCTCCTCATCCGGTTCGTCCCGCGGCCCTTCCTTCCTTCCTTCCACTCTTCGCGCTGCCGCCTAGTCTGACACGCATGTGCTTGGTTGATCTGCCCGGGCGCGCAGGCGGCGGCGGCGGCGGCGACAAGGACGTCGATAAGGTCGGGGAGCGCCTCCAGGGCGTCGGGATCTCCGACGGCTCCACCAGCGCCGCAGGTTCGTGCTCGCCTTACCTCGTGCTGTGAACCCCCACTGTGGTTTTCGTAGTGGGTAGGGGCTATGGAGAATGGTGGATGCCGACCTTCGATCTGCGATGCTATTGGAGTGGGGCGAAATTGATCTCTGATCTCTGTGTGCTGCTCATGCTCTGTCGTTTCAGGGGATGCTTCCGCGTCTAAGCCCCAAGAGGTGAAGCGCCTGCCTGGTGGTAAGCTCAAGAAAAAGGTTGGTCCCCTGTCATTCACTCCTTGGAATCCACCTAATTACAGTTGATTCATGGTCATTTGCATTTGATTGCTAGCATGTGTGACCTAAGAATTCACCTCATTACAGTTGAATCATGGTGATCTACATTTGATTGCTAGCCTGTGACCTAACTACTGTTCAGTGATCTTTTGGTACGGTATTATACCTCATTGAAGTGGTTTTAGATAACCTCTTCTTTTGTGCCCGATCTACGGTTGATTTAGCGGTTTAGCCAATGTCTTATTTTATGATGAACTGATATTGAGCTACTATCTTTCTGAGCTTAGACCAGTTGAGGTGTCTGTAGACAGCATTCTTCGTTTGTGGTACAATTAATTTCGTTAATGACATTATTCCTTTCCAATTGCAGGAAAAGCAAGAGGTTGTCATTGAGAAGATTGTCCGCAACAAGCGCAAATGCGTTACTGTGGTGAAGGGACTTGAATTGTTTGGTGAGTTGTTTTCTGAAAAGCAATCTTTATCAGTGAAATGGTCACGTCAAAGTACACAAGAATGGGTTGCTACGTGTATCGAACCCTACTAGAAGTTTTGGACGACAGATGTTTTCAGTACAATGATTTTGATTATTTCTTCCCTGAACCTTTAGGTGTAAAGCTGAGTGATGCTTCGAAGAAGCTTGGGAAGAAGTTTGCAACTGGAGCTTCTGTTGTTAAGGTAACCTGTCGTGGTTCGTGATGTTATTGTAGCTTTTGAATTTGAGCATTGTTGAATCAGATTCTTCTCTGTTCTATTCCTTAGGGCCCGACTGAGAAGGAGCAAATTGACGTGCAAGGGGACATATCATATGATATTGTGGAGTTCATTACAGATACATGGCCTGATGTAATTCATCTCTGCATTTTATTATGTTTTACATCTTTTATTTGCTTCCATGTATGTAAGTTTTCTGATACTGTGTCGACCTTATAATTTCTGATACTGTATCCACACAATTCATTTGGTATCACAGCACACAGCAGTATGTGGAACAAATCACCTAAATATTCTCTGTGACAATTATGTTTGCATTGAGGAATGAAACAGATTTAGTTAAGTAATGTACTTCCAGGCTGATGAAGTGGAAAGCTAGCACTTGGTGCTCGGTGATTGGAATAGGAAATAGAGAACCACAATACCATTAGGTTATCTTGTTTCTGGAATGTGGTTAAATGGAGGTGGCAGATACCATTAGGTCCATGGGTTTTTTCTGTTTAATTTTTGTTCTCTACCACACTGCTTGAAGTAGGAAGGAACATCACTCTTTTTTCTTAGTGCACTTTGTTGACGCATCGCTTGTAGTAGAAATTTTAGTGAAAATATATTTATTTTGGTGATGTTGTTGTACCTTATCTTTGACTAATAAGGAGTATATTCGGATGGCATTTTCTCTTTTCTAGTGAACTATGGCTCAAGTATGTGACAAGTAGCCATGTAAAACTGTTGAAAATGGTAATCCTTGATTTCTGAGAAGTTTGTGATTGTAGCACCTGTGCTGGCAATGGTTCAGAATATTATCGCTTTCATCAGAGGCAGTTGTATTTTATAATTGAATTGTCATTGCTTTTATTCTTTGTCAGGTACCTGAGTCGGCCATTTTCTTCATTGAAGATGGAAGGAAGGTTCCTGCTGCTTGATGTCATATGGTTTATAAGGCGCAAGACCAATGGATTTACAAATATAATACAGAGATAAAGCAAGGGCATGGCTGTTAAGGCATGTAGCGGTCATACCAGTTCGTCTCTTGTCCGAAGTCATGGACTGTTGTTCCAGTTTTTAGGCGTAGTTCACAAGTGGCATTTTGTTTACCACCGTCCTGCTGCTTCCATGTATGAAATCAAATCTATACAATTACCCATTTACTGCAAGTGTGATGTCTGTTGTGCAATATGTTTCGTCAAAAAGATATATTGTGGCCTGCCCCTTCGATACCCTCAGTTGAGAAATGTCGCCAGCACTGCAGCATATCTATTTATAATTAATTCTCTCTCCGTTATATACTGTGCTAATTAAAAAGTATGCTTAGACGCATACAAACCCCAATTTCCTCCCACACGGTGCTAATTACACTAACACCCCGTTTGGATGTCTGCATTGAGGCTATGGTATTGGAATTGGAAATGGCAGGGCCGAATTCCACGTGTTTGATGGCTATGGCATTGGCCATGTTCACTTGTCTTATAAGCCATACTATTTCAGGAGGCTATGGCATTGGCCCTGTTCACTTGTCTTATAAGCCATACTATTTCAGGAACGAACAGTGTTTTTTTCTCACAACAAATCAGCGAACAGTACTTTCAGCAATGGCTTTTCAGCAAAGCGAACATGGCCATTGGAGTCTGTAAACTGGACTCGTTTCCGCACGGCATTCGCTTCACCTAGCACGATCCTGAAGCGATACTGAGCCATGACCGTCCGTATTGGCTGGAATCGCATTCCCTCCCGCTCTGCTCGTCGTCTCCAACTCTAGCTTCACGGCGTCTCCAAGTCCGGCGCCGGCCCCTCCATACCCGCCCCTCCAACATCCTCACTGGAGCTCCTCCACAGGGGGCACGCTTGCCCCCCCCCCCCCCCCCCGCATGCAGCCCGAGCACCTACACGGCGGTGGGCCCTAACCCTAGCGGTGGCGGGGAGCGGCGCATCCGCCAAGCGACGGCGGCGGCGGTGGCGCGCAGTGGTGAAAGGTCCTAATGGCTAGAGGGGGGTGAATAGCCTAATAAAATTTCTACAACAACACTTAACAAAATAGTTAGACAATTATGAGGCGAAGCAAGTGTTGCGCTAGCCTACTCAAAATGTAAGCCACCTACCACAATTCTAGTTTAGATAGTGTCGATTCACACAAGAGCTATGACACTACTCTATGTTAGTGTGCTCTCAAAGGCTAGCCAAAGAGCCACACCAACCAAGAAAGCAAGCTTTCACAACTAGCTACACTAAAGAGCTTGTCAACTAGTTTGCGGTAAAGTAAAGAGAGTGATCAAAAATATTATACCACCGTGTAGATGAAAGAACCAATCAATCACAAGGATGAATAACAATAAAGATCAATCACCTAGGAATCAATGATGAACACAATGATTTTTACCGAGGTTCACTTGCTTGCCGGCAAACTAGTCCTCGTTGTGGCGATTCACTCACTTGGAGGTTCACGTGCTAATTGGCTTCACACGCCAAACCCTCAATAGGGTGCCGCACAACCAACATAAGATGAGGATCACACAAGCCACGAGCAATCCACTAGAGTACCTTTTGCCTCTCCACCGAGGAAAGGTCAAGAACCCCTCACAATCACCACGATCGGAGCCGGAGACAATCACCACCCTCTGCTCAACGATTCTCGCTGCTCCAAGCCGTCTAGATGGCGGCAACCACCAGGAGTAACAAGCAAAATCCACAGCGAAACACGAACACCAAGTGCCTCTAGATGCAAACACTCAAGCAATGCACTTGGATTCTCTCCCAATCTCACAAAGATGATGAATCAATGATGGAGATGAGTGGGAGGGCTTTGGCTAAGCTCACAAGGTTGCTATGTCAATGAAAATGGCCAAAGGTGTGAGCTTCAACCGGCCATGAGGCTTAAATAGAAGCCCCCACGAAATAGAGCCGTTGTACCCCTTCACTGGGTACTGATCGGAGTGACCGAACGCTCCGGTCCTACTGACCGAACGCTGCTCCTCAGCGTTCGGTCGCCCGATGACGGCCACGTGTCTCCTGCGTTCAACGGTGATCGTTTGATCTCAACGGTCGAAATGTTGACCGGACGCTCCGACAGAGTTGACCGGACGCTGGACCCTCAGCGTCCGGTCGTTTACAGTAAGGGTCCAAAACATGTTTTTGCCGACCGGACACGTCCGGTCATGCTTGACCGAACCCTGCTAGCATCCGGTCACACTGTGACTACTTACTGTGCTGACCGACAACACGATCGGACGCAGCCCTCTAGTGTCCGGTCGCTGAGCGACCCAGCGTCCGGTCAGTTGACCGACGCCAGCATCATTGCGACCAACTCCATTTTACCTCTAACTTCTTCACCCTTGCTCAAATGTGCCAACCACCAAGTGTATCACCTTGTGCACATGTGTTAGCATATTTTCACAAACATTTTTAAGGGTGCTAGTTCTCCACTAGATCCTAAATGCATATGCAATGAGTTAGAGCATCTAGTGGCACTTTGATAACCGCATTCCGATACGAGTTTCACCTCTCTTAATAGTACGGCTATCAAACCTAAATGTGATCACACTCTCTAAGTGTCTTGATCACTAAAACAAAATAGCTCCTATGGTTTGTACCTTTGCCTTAAGCTTTTTGTTTTTCTCTTTCTTCTTTCCAAGTCCAAGCACTTAATCATCATCATGGTATCATCATCATCATGCTATGATCTTTGTTTGCTTCACAACTTGGAGTGTGCTACCTATCTCATGATCACTTAATAAACTAGGTTAGCACTTAGGGTTTCATCAATTCACCAAAACCAAACTAGAACTTTCAATCTCCCCCTTTTTGGTAATTGATGACAACCCTTATACAAAGATATGAATTGAAATTCAATTGAATCCATGTTGCTTGCCCAAGCATATTTACCATGTGTAAAAGGATATGGACAAGTTTCATGAACCCCAAATGGTAGCAATTGCTCCCCCTACATATGTGCTAAGAGTTTGGATTGTAGTTTGCACATATGCTTGGATAGGAAATATAGGAGTCAATGTCTACCACATGATGCTAAGGTATAAAAGATGGACCTTTGAAGCGTGATACCAATCAGAGTGCGCCAATATACCATCCTTAGCACCATGGTTAGCTCAATACCACTTAGAAATATTTGGAAATGAAATCACTAGATATCCTATGCATGCTAGTTTTCATTTCATCATTCAAACCGACAACTAGCATACACCACACAAGCATAGATATTGAATTTTAAGACTTGTGCCATGCAAGCAAACATATGAAATGCACATTCAAATGCACCATACAAGTTCATGAGTTTGCTCCCCCTACTTGTGTGCTCAAAATTTTAGTTGATCCCTTTCCTTTGTTATATCTCTCCCTTTATGATATTTCTCCTCCTTTTTCACTATCTTTACTACTATCTTTGTTTCTCTCCCCCTTTATCATCAATGACCATAAAGGTTCAAAATATAGATAGTATTACTTGTAGGGTCGAGATTATCAATGTCAATCAATGGGGTGAGGATCAAAGTTCCGAATTTGGTTCAAACTAGAATATATGCCAAAGATATTTAACTCGGTTTGATCTAAGGACAAGCTTCTTCATACCTCCAAATGAGGGTTATCTTGTACCATGTTGAGTTAAACACTTAGAGCTCATTTTCTAGATTAAACACTAGGTTTACAAGCCCACAAACATGGCATATGCTATCACTAGATCAAGTCAACATAGAAGCAATAGTGATACCATATAAACATCAAATTCATTTGATTTTCATGAATGAGCCTAATAAAATAGAGAGATGTCTAGATACACTGAACATGTCCTTAGCAAGGATGTATGCCATGCCAATCAACTTTTACCTTGGATAGCTCAAAGGAGAGGCATGTCATATAAGTGGGGGGTGCATCAACACATATTTGAGAAATCCAATATGTTCAACTCATTCCTTAGCTTGCAAAATCTTTTCTCATCCAATGGCTTGGTGAATATGTCGGCAAGTTGATCTTCGGTGCCCACACTCTCAATGCAAATGTCCCCTTTTTGTTGGTGATCTCTTATGAAATGGTGGCGGACATCTATGTGCTTAGTTCTTGCATGTTGAACCGGATTGTTTGTCAACTTGATTGCACCCTCATTGTCACAAAGCAATGGTACTTTGTTGAACTTGATTCCAAAGTCACTCAAAGTGGCCTTCATCCAAAGTACTTGTGCACAACAACTACCGACGGATATGTATTCGGCTTCGGCGGTTGATAATGCAACACTATTTTGCTTCTTTGATGACCATGAAACAAGTGATCTTCTCAATAATTGACATGTGCCCGAGGTGCTCTTCCTTTCAACCTTGCATCCCGCATAATCCGAGTCGGAGTAACCAACTAGCTCAAACTTTGCTCCTTTGGGATACCATAAACCAATATTTGGTGTATGCTTCAAGTACCTCAATATTCTCTTTGTAGCCTTCAAATGACTCTCTTGGTGAGGCTTGAAATCTTGCACATATGCATACACTAAATATGATATCCGGCCTTGATGTGGTCACATAGAGTAGGCTTCCAATCATAGACCGATACAATTTTTGATCCATCATGTTTCCACTTGCATCACTATCCAAGTTGCCATTTGTTCCCATTGGTGTGCTAATGACTTTGCTATCAATCATGCCAAACTTCTTAATCATGTCTTTGATGTACTTGCCTTGACTCACAAATGTACCGTCCTTCAATTGCTTGATTTGAAGACCAAGGAAGTAACTCAACTCTCCAATCATGGATATCTCAAACTCATTAGCCATCATCTTTCCAAACTTATCACAAAAATCTTGATTGGTTGATCCAAATATGATATCATCAACATAGATTTGTAATACAAATAAATCTTTTCCAATCTTCTTGATGAAAAGAGTGGTGTCAACCTTGCCCATTGTAAACCCTTTAGAGAGTAAAAAATCCCTCAATCTCTCATACCATACTCTAGGTGCTTGCTTCAAGCCATACAATGATTTCTTTAACTTGTACACATGGTTGGGCTTCTTGTCATCTTCAAAACCAGGAGGTTGCTCAACATATACTTCTTCATTGATGTAGCCATTTAAAAATGCACTCTTAACATCCATTTGATAGAGCTTGATGTTGTGGGCACAAGCATAGGCTAGCAAGATTCTAATTGCTTCCAATCTAGCAACCGGGGCATATGTTTCTCCAAAGTCAAGACCTTCAACTTGTGTATAGCCTTGTGCTACCAATCTTGCTTTGTTCCTTACTACTATCCCATCTTGATCTTGCTTGTTTCTAAAGACCCATTTGGTTCCAATCACATTATGTCCCTTTGGTCTTTCTACTAATTCCCATACTTGATTTCTTGTGAAGTTATTTAATTCTTCATGCATGGCATTCACCCAATCAACATCCTTCAATGCTTCATCTATCTTCTTTGGTTCAATAGATGACACAAATGAGAAGTGTTTGCAAAATGATTTCAATCTTGATCTTGTTTGTACACCTCTTGAAATATCACCAATGATAGTGTCCAATGAATGATCTCTTGCAATATTGGTTGGTTGGAGGATTGAAACTTGATTGCTTGCACTTGCTTGATCATTTGGTTGAGATGATGTACTAGCCACTTGATCTTGTTCATTATCATGAGAGCCACTTGCACTAACTTGATTTGTATCATCTTGCACATTTGAGTTAGAGAGCACTTGCACTTGATCATCTTCATCATCATTCACTTGCCTAGGCCTCAATTCACCAATATCTATGTTCTTCATGGCATTTGAAAGTTGAATGCCTCTAACATCTTCCAAGTTCTCATTCTCTACTTGTGAACCCTTGGTTTCATCAAATTCAACATCATGAACTTCCTCAAGAGTACCACTATTCAAATTCCAAACTCTATATGCTTTGCTTATAGTGGAATAACTAAGTAGGAATCCTTCATCATATTTCTTGTCAAACTTGCCCAATCTAGTGCATTTCTTCAAGATATAGCATTTACAACCAAAGACCCAAAAATATGCAATGTTGGGCTTTCTACCATTCAAGAGCGCATATGGTGTCTTCTCTTTCAATCGGTGACAATAGAGGCGGTTGCTATAATAGCAAGCCGTGTTGATAGCTTCGGCCCAAAAAGATTGACTCACATTGTACTCACTAAGCATAGACCTTGCCATATCAATGAGTGTTCTATTCTTCCTCTCAACAAGGCCATTTGATTGTGAAGTGTACTTGGCCAAGAATTGATATCTAATTTCAAATTCATCACACAACTCATCAATTTTAGTGTTCTTGAACTCACTACCATTGTCACTTCTAACTCTCTTGATTGTTGTTTCAAACTCATTGTATCAAAGGTAGTTTTAGGTCAGTTTATCCAACAGGGATCGAGGGAGCTAACGTGGATCAATGACGTGGTGATTCCTTGCCCCCTACTCCACCTTGATTCCTTGCCTCCTACACCTCGATTCCTTGCCCCTAATCTACTTCGGCCTATATATAGCAGCCCCTACCCCTCTCCCTAGAGCCATCCTAAAACCCTAATTCATATTCTCCTCATCGGGATTAGAGCCAGCTATCAAGAGAACATCAGTCCTCCATAGGATTTAGTCTTATAAATAATATTGAGATAGAGTGTGAGGGAAGAGTTTGGAGAAAGTGTTGGCCTGTCGGTGCTCTCTCTATGGCTTGTACCTTAGTGAAATCAAGTTCTAATTAAGCTTGCTTCTAAGGATTCTCTGGTAATCAACTTCTAATTCAAGTAAGCATCGTGTTTATATTGTTCATCAGGTTCATAACTCTTTGAGTGCTTTAATCTATAGGATGCTCTAGTTTAAAATAGTAATTGTAGGTGTAAGTGTGGTGCTTAGACCGGGTTACTTGTGGATATACCCTATATTCTAGATTGGTGGTAGCTCACGAGGGTGACTCTTATAACCTCGTTGAATCATTTATAATCCACCTCCCATTTGTAGGCCTAGCAGGATTTAGTTACTACAGGAAACATACTCTGCTTGTGTTTCCCTTAGTAATATCCCTAATTGAACAATAGAAGACATAGCTTACCGAAGTTAGAACTAGAAGACCTTTATGATCTCCTCTATAATCCTATTATCTTAAGTCTTGTTTCTACTCCAGGTTAAGTTAGACATAGTTACTCTCACACATTTCCCTATAGATACGATACTTGGAATACTTTCGGGTGAAAGCTACAACAGTATCCATGCGCTTGTGGATTTATCTATGTGCGTTAAATATACCAACAACAGCAAGATAAGGAGCAAAGGCAGTCCGATATACAGTTAGAGGAGAGAAGGAAGGCAGGGACAGAGCATGGCAGGCAGCTTGTGATGCAGGATGATGATGAGCTTAGGCCATCTCAGTGCAAGAGGAAGTCAAAGGTCACTAAGTCGGCTACACAAACACTGAATCTCAACATTCCTTTGGCCACTTCTAATGCTATTGTATCGAGTGGACTGGTGCACTCTAGGGTGAATCAACTCGATGGGGGATCTAGGAGCAGTGGAGGTAGCATGATTGGGACTCTGAAGAAGCAGAAGAGGCGTACCAATACACCAAATGCGAGATTGGCAGTGGCTGTGAGTGTTAGTGCCTGCCGAGCACCAATGAAAATGTTAAGTATGAAGTGCCCGGGCTTGGCAGAGTGGATGGAATCTGACTCTCCATTGGCTTTGATGATGGTTTAGGCATTGGAAGTTATGGTAGAGGTGGCAGGCTTGTGCTACTTTGGAAGGATATAGTGGAGATAAGTTACAGACCTTGGACAAGTTGCATATTGATGTGGTTGTCCTAGATCCTATAACTAAGGAGGAGAGGTGGAGACTTACTGGATTCTATGGGGAGTCTAGGAGAGAGATATGACATAGGAGTAAAGATTGCTTGAGGATGCTTAATGGCTGTAGCTCTCTCCCATGGTTCTGTGTTGGTGATTTTAGCGAAACCTTGCATGCATCAGAGCAATTTGGTGGTGCTGGTAAGACTAAACAATAGATGGAAGGGTTCTAGGATGTGGTGATGATATGTGGATTTATGAATCTTGGCTACATTGGCCTCCTATATACTTGGGATAATAGACAAGGATGTGATCAGAATGTGAAAGTTAGACTGGACAAGGGCTTGACAACCGATGCTTTCCTTGGGGCTTTTAGGGATGTCAAGGTTTGTCATGTGCAAACCACTATGTCTAAACATATTTGTTTGGCGGTCAAGTGTATTGATCACTCGTTAAACAAAAAATGAAAGAAGCACTTCCACTACAAGAATATGTGGCAGCGAGATCCTAGTTATATGGCTTTCATTCAAGATATCTAGTCTTAGGGGTCTATACCTAGTAATATGGATGTCATGAGTGCAAAACTTAAAGAGGTCAAGTAGGCCTGTGTGGATGGGACCAAGAAGTTTTGGCTCGGTCAAAAAGTCGCTGGCCAAACTCAGGCATAATGTAGAAGATGAACGCAGGCATTCCATCCGGTCTAGCCCTTCTAGGAGAGAGAGGCAGCTAATGGCGTGTACATTGTGGGAAGATTCTAGAAGACTCCAGGAGGCTCTTCACCAAAATAGACCCCTAGGGGCTACCATGTGGGGCTGGTCGGCCCCACCTACAGGCCACTCGGCCCCTGGGCCCACCTATCAACCTCCATGTCACAATGTCGGTTCTCCACCGCCTCCTAGGTTGCATCTACGCTGTCCTTTAATTCAGTTTGATCTAAGGGCTCAAGTTGGATGCTCTGGCCTATATATACCAGCCCTTGTCACCCTCACTAGAGCCATCCTAAAACCCTAATTCATATCATAAGGATCAGAGCCAGCTATCAAGAGAAGATTAGTCCTTCATAGGATCTAGTCTTATAAATAATAGTGAGATAGAGAGTGAGGGAAGAGTTTAGAGGAGGTGCTGGCCTATCGGTGCTCCCTCTATAGCTTGTACCTTGGTGGATCCAAGTTCTACTTGAGCTTGCCTTCGAGATTTCTCTGGTAATCAAGTTCTGATTCAAGTAAGTAATTGTTTATATTGTTTATCAGGATCATGACTCTCTTTTGAGTGCTTTAATCTATAGACGCTCTAGGTTAAAGTATTAATTGTAAGTGTAAGCGTAGTGCTTAGACTTAGGTTAATCGTGGATGCCCCCTTATTCTGGATGGTGGTAGATCGCGTGTGTGACATCAGTTCTATATAGCATGTACTATATAGCTTCGTTGATCCTTTGTAGTCCATCTCTCATCTGTAGGCGCAAGTAAGACGCAATTACGAAGGAAAACATCCTATGTTGGTGTTTTCCCCTAGTAATGTGCCTAGTTAAATAGTAGAAGACATAGCTTAATCAAGTCAGAACTAGAGAACCTTAGTTTTCCTCTCTACACTCCTATTTATCTCTACCTTGTTGCTACCCCTAGTTAAGTTAGATTATAGTTAGTCTCACATGTTTCCCTATGGATACGATACTTGGAATACTTCCAGATGAAAGGTACAGTGATATTCGTGCGCTTACGGATTTATCTATGTGTGTTAAATATACCAACAAGCTTTCTAACGCCGTTGCCGGGGACACTGTTGCTGAATTAACTTTGAGCCTAGCTTAACATTTTATCTTTTATTCTTTCTTTTATTTTACTTTTTCTTTTAGCATGGATTCCACTCCTATCTATCAATATGCTAAACCCATGAGCGTAAGCCTAGAGCCACCAAAATCTTTAGAGCCTATCCTAACACCTAGCTATGAGTTATGCTCGTGTTTTATAAAATTGATACGAGATAAATCCTTCTCGGGAGAAGGCAACGAAAACCCATACTCACACCTACAAGAGTTTGAATAGACCTATGCATGCTTGCGTATCGTTGGCATGTCTAACAAAACCGTAAGATGGAAGTTGTTTTCGTTCTCTTTGACGGGAAGAGCTAAACATTGGTACAGTCAAACCATAGGAAGTATGCAAGGAGATTGGGAAATGTTATGCTCTAAATTTTATTTACGTTTCTTTCCCATCGCTAAAGTGGTTAGCCTTCGAAAAGAGGTTCTAAATTTTAGACAACTAGAAGAAGAATATCTTGGTACATCGTGGGATTGTTTTAATGAACTCATCATCACTGGCCCAGACCTTGCCATGCAAGACCATGTACGTCTTCAACATTTTTACATGGGTCTTAACAAGGATTCCATGAAATCTCTTAATGCAACCTCTAGAGGAGCTTTCCTTCATTTGTCCACTAGTGAAGCAAGGGCTATGCTTGATAGAATTAGTGGAAAGACTCCCTGCACTAGCATTCATAATGAACTCCCTGAGAAAGAGAAGAAATCATTTCCCGATTAAGAAGAGGAAGTTCTAATACACAAATCACAACCACTTCAATCCCAATATTTAGCTATCAATCCTAAACCACCAATACCCCGAAATCCCCCAAGAGAAGAAGAAATTCCACCTTTGAAAATCCCTGTTGAAATTAAGGATGACCTCTTTGGTGCTGATTTTGGGAGAACATTAAATTCTCATCTTCATAAGAGACCTTCGAGCAAATATAATTCAAATCCTCTCAAGAGATCTCTTAGAAAGTGTCCTTATTCCCATATAGGATATTGGGAAGAATTCAAGTATGCCATTTCAAGTAATGCCATAGAAGGAGAGTTGAGCCATCTAGAAGCCATTCCTATCATCTCCCCTTCTATGTCCATATTAGATATCTCATCTAAACCCATCCTTGACCCCGATGATCCCTCTTATGCTCTCTCTCCTAAGTCTCATGATGACCCTAGAAATCCACTAAGACAACTAAAGCATAAGAATCATGAAGGCCACAAGGATGACCAAAAAGAGCAACGACAATGGCTGAAATGTATTAGGAACTTGTATGCTGTTGCTAAAGAATGGATGGACAAGGATGAAGCCTTATGGGTAGAATCCAAACTTGGCTTAGATCCAAACGGTGAGCTTAAATCAATCTCTTTAATAAACATGACTCATCTAAGTTTTGAGAAGGCCTTAGACGAGATCAACCCAAGAGCCACCAATCCATGGGAAATCTTGGACAATAAAGCGTCCAATGAATGTCATAGGTATGGAATAATGGAGACAATGTTTCCGCCTATAGACATTCATGAAGAAACACCCTTAGAGCTTGAAAAGGAAGATAACATCAACAAGCATGGAAGTTATTTCATGAACACCTCATCAAATCCATGCTCGCATGAGAAATCTCTTGAATTAATTGGTCTCTCCAACATTGCCACACACGAGATCTTCAACCTCCTCATTCTCCTTGGTCATAAAGACTTTAAAAGGGTGGTTGTAGATGTATATATTTATCATAAATATTGCAGATCTCGTTGTGTGAATCTTGAGATAGGTACACAAAGGTTGATGTTGGAGAGGAAACCACTTCACCAATTTGAGTGCAATTAGAAGGTTTCTCAAGGACAAGCTTTTGTCCTAAAGCAAGCACTTTCAGAAGATAACATGAGCTTTCACTTTTTGTTGTAATATCCTTGTGAAGTGAGCATAGAAACATAATTGTGAAAATATTCCTTCGGATATTTTTGTCACTAACCATTCTAGGTTTGAAGAAAAAGAATGAAGGATGACGACTCAAGGTATGTCCAACCAATCTTCATGCAACACTAAATCACATCCATCCAAACTTGACTTTGCCTTGCAAAATTCAAGCCTAGAGGATGGGCTTCTTTGAAAAATCTTATGCCATGTTGCTAATTCATCTTGGTTGTCTCTACCTTTAAATCATGCTCAATAACAATCATGCTCTTTCATCTCCAATTGATTTAATCTCTGTAATGCTTTCATGCTACCTTTGTTACTATAATATGTTCGAGGTTTGGAATATGTTCATACATCTTTAAATTAAGCATGGAGCTTAGTTTAGGGGTGATGATCGTACTTCCAAAGGCTTTTAAATTAAGCATGGTGCTTAGGCTAAAATACCTTCCTGAATCAAATTAGACGTGGTGTCTAGGTTAATTTTTGAACCAAGAATATGCTATAGTAGATACTGGTCATTTTGTTGGACTAACCCTATATAGGAAACTTTTAATTCAATATTGGTAAGTCACGAGATGAATTCAAATCAGAGATAAAGCCAGACACAACTCATTTATTATAGATGTAAGAACTACATACCTCATTGAACATGGATGAAAGAACTATAAGTACCAAAGTTCATTCACTTTATCTTTTGCTACAAGTTACCTTTGCCTCGAGCCATGCTTGTATAAAGCATGATCTCTATACTAAAGTAATCCCAAAACCATCTTTTCATTAGCATCGAGGGAAATTACAAAATTTTGGACAAACAACCCATGTTTTAAAAATATATATTCCTTCGGGTATGTGTTGTCCACTAATACTTTGTAGGAATAAAACAATGAGTGTGGCAAAAGGTCTAACAAGGTGTCAAAAGATCAAAGAGCAGAAAGATGGCATGACAAATGAATGAGAAAGAAAAGGTGTGAACTAGGAAACAAGAAGCTCATGAACAACTCAAGCTGCGAGACTAGTCGAACAAGAAAAACTTCAAGCAAAAGAGAAGGACCATCACGAGTCATCTAACCTTCATCATATGGTGACATTATGCTCTAATGACAAAGGTACCATCCTAAGGTAAATGGTCAATATTTAAAAAGGCTTTTCCTTGATTCTGGTAGGCACATAAATAAGAAACAAAATATGTTTGAGTTACAATTTATCTGATCAAATGTGATTATCTCAACATGTCTTGTTCTTTAAGATTGTTCCTAGCACCACTTTCTTGATCCCATAATCTTAACCAAATAAGTTGAATAGTGCACATCCTAATTCTAGAAGATGATAGTCATAATCATGTCATAAGTGAACAAAACACACAACATCAACTTCATCTTGTTCAATGTGCCTAAGATTAGAGAAGAATAAGTAAAGTTTTGGTTTTGTTGGTGTTTTCCCACCAACAGAGCCCATGCACTTGATCTCTACCTTGTTTTTATGAGCAGGACACACTTCAAGCAAGGTATGGGGAAGACAGTCGACTCCTCAATTTATACAAGTAAAGGTTCTGAACCTACTAAACCAAAACCAAAACTCAAAACCAAGACGGGTTTGGTGGAAAAAAGGTGACATCACCATTAAAGGCACCACCATAAGAATCCTCATCTTTAGAGCGAACTGAGGTACTTGATCAATGAACTTCACAAGAAGAAGTCTAGTTTGAAGAACTTACAACATCGAACCCTCACCAAAAGTGCTAGCTTGGGGAAAAAACACTCCCTTGTATCCAGGTAAGTATGCTTTCCCTTTGTTCTAGTTTTAGTTTCTTTTAAATAGTTAAGAAAATTATGAATTGGAAACAAAATAAAAAGGTGTGTCTAGTTTGCTTTAATTTATTTTTAAGAGTTGAATAAAATAAAGAGGACTCAGAATAATCTCTTAAATAGAAATGATGAATAGTTGCTCTGTTGTAATTCTTTACAAGTACCTAGTTTTCAGCCTCAACTTGTCCTGAGTTTTGGATACGACTGATTTGATATAAAGATTTACTCTGAACTTGAAATTCGTGGGTAACGAATGCTTGATCTAAGTCTAGGTAATTGACGGATATGATATGAGAAGGTCTGAGCTATTGTTTATCTTATTCCAAGTGACACTAAAGTTTTAGAGATTTATCTTTTGAAAAACACAAAAATGCTACATGATGAGTTCTTGTATGACAAAGCTTGAATTCCCACCAGAACCATACATGTTATTTAGGCTAGGAAAACCTCCACATATATGTTGCTTGCTTTTGCATTGAGTTTTGTCAAGCTTTGTTGACCCTTATGAGAGATTTGTCATGCTCTTAAAATCAAGATCATGTACACACCACCCATAAATATGCACTACTCCTACACTGGAGGTAGACATAAAAACATACCTTCCATCTAGATCCACCCAAAAATATTTTACTCCTACACTGAGAGTAAACACAAAACATGCTTGATAGGTTTTTCATCCACCAAATAAATGCTTCAAGTTCTTGTTGCTATCTCGCAAAGTTTTGTTGCAGAAAAGAGACATGGGGCTATGGAAAAGTTATTCATAAAAAAAGAAGAAAAAAGGAAGAGATAAAAAAATAGACAAGTGTCCGAGATATTTAAAACAATGTGTACTTAGATACCCTTCTGAAAAAAAGAAAAGAGAAAGAGAGATGAATAAGATAGCCCCTGCTCTCTAGCAAATCCTGCTAGTCATACAGTATAATAGTTATAATTGATATGATACAAAACATAAATAGGGCAATGATCTGGCTAACCGGTAATATGAATGAGCTAGTTTCAGAGTGTCAATGTTATCAACCAGATAGGGGCATATTGTAGTTCTAAGCTAGAGACTAATATTTGGGGATTGGGGTTTCTGGGTTCTGCCGTTTTGGATCTTTATAATACTATGTTATTGGAGATGTAAAACTTGTAGTGGGATTCTAAATCTCACTCACTAAATCATCATTTGGAGAGTCATTTGCATAAAAATTATTTTCTATATCTTTTCATTCTCCAACAGTTCTTTTATATCTCATGCGCACTCTAGAGAGCCATTCTCGTATTCTATTTTTGGCTAGCGAAAACTGGTATCACCAGTATGTAAAACCCTTATTGCTTTCTTAAAAGCAAAGTTAATCTCCTTTCAAAAAAAAGATGGCTATATTTGGATAACCATTTAGAGAAGCTATTGGAGGGTAGTTTTTTACCAAAATCTCTATTCTTAGCATTTAGCAAGGAAATGGAGAGTGTTTTGGAGATGCTCTTAGTACTCTGATGAGATTTAGGAGTACTAGAAGTGCATGATATTGGTGTAGCCACCAAACATGGGAGAGTGAATGAGAGAGGAAGGGAGAGAGAACTAAGCTAGGATCAGCCAAGTTCGAGCCCCTTCTCCCCCTCCCCTCTCCCCTTTTATAGGGCAGGTGGGAGGGAAGGTTCTCTTTATTTTTCATGATGGGGCTGGTATTTACAAAAATACCACTAAGGGCTATAAATGGATCCGAAGGGGTTTGTATTTACAAAAATATCATAAAGGCTATAAATGGCCCCCAAATATCATTTAGTGAACCCTTAGGCTATGTAATTGGCCCTTAAACTGTTAAACATGATAATGGGGTCCCCAACACATAATGTACCCCCAACAGTAGCCCTCAGCTAGTTGGTTTTGATCAAAAGTACGTACAAGACCCCTCAGCTATTGAGTATTCTAACTTCCAATCATCAAAAAAACACAACACCTACCCGTTTGCCCTAACTTTCTCCCTACCTTGATGTTCGTCATGTTTCTTGACGAGATTTAGCAGTGTTCTAAGTGACCTTGCTGATCCTAGGACAACCACCACGTGATCCTCCCCGATGGGTCTTCCTAGGAGGCATTCGGGAGTTTACCGGGCGAAGAATGGGCTCAAAATCGGTCTAACCGACATCTCGGTTGGTTTCGTCGATTCGTTGCGTTCTTGCTGTGATCAAGGTCTTGTGCAGACCTTTGGGCATGCTAGCCCTTGCTCGTGTGTAACCCAAATTGGCGTCAACACATTTTTTTGGCGACTCCGTTGGGGAAGAAAAAGAACAAGATTCAATCTACTAGCAGCATGTTGAACGACGAGAAGACCACGGAGAAGGGCGATCACACCAATCCTTTCAACCAAGGGAACATCAAGAATCCGACATCTATCGAAGAGCTTCCCGAGGATCTTCGTCAAAAGATTGAGGCCAAGTCTACTAATGTTGATTATGCTAAGATGTTGCAAGATCAAAGGATGATTAGCGATAATAATCTCATGACTGTTGTTAATATGCTTATGACACGCATGGATAGATTAGAGGGTAAGACAACCAATTATGTTGATGCATCCGCTAACGAATGAGTTTATTTGCGTCAAAGTCGTGTGTTCTTTTACCAAGATGTGGATTGTGATGAAGCCCCGCTGCTCTGGTGTATGAATAAAGACATGATGACTTGTTAGTTTGAACAAAGCTCTCTCCTTTCGTGAAAAAAAAAAGAAAAGGAAAAAAAAAGCGAGTAGAGGTCGCAAGCAACCCCTCGACGTTAATATTGGGCCTGGTGTGTGGCCCAGTTTCAGGTGCGGGTGCGATCAGCCACGCTACAGCTGGACTGCCGGGGACGTCGCACCAGCAAGAACAAGAACCCCGGCTAAACACACAGATAGCATAACCGCCACACCACATATAGTACGAGCGTATGAGAATGGAAGCAACAAAACCATGCAAGCAAGCATGTCAGATGTCACTGGCTCCCTGCATCGCTTTCGCTCTGGTAGTTAGTGCGACGGTGATTGCTGGGGTATCGTAAGCGTGTCTGCTTAATTACTGCCGCTGCTGGTTGGATTTGGACGCCAAATATGACGTGGACGCCCATCACATCAGCACATGTATAGTCCGCAACACTATAGCTAGATACTACATGTAATACTCAGCTTAATCACCCTAAAACTTGGGCATTAACTAATGCAAACATCGGGTTGACTGTACCAAACATTACACGACTAATTAACAGTAATAATTCTCTCTCTGTGTGACTCTGTGTGTGTGTTCTATACAGAATTCATTGAGAAAGAAAAGCATGCATGTGTCCCCACCATGCATACATATACCCTGTGAAGCAGGGAAATGCTCATGTGATACAATACAAGTGTGTACGTGACGACCGAACGTGCTGGACAGTGGACCAGAGTGCATGCATGACAAGAGACCGAAGCAAAGGCATTGCATGGATGTTGCCCAGTGCCCACGGATATATGGAAGCCTGCTATGAATTTGTACTTGCTATGTTCATTGAATTCTTGGCAAGGACTAGGAGATGGGAGGCAGAAGCACGAGATTAGTTTCTTCTTCCATTAATTTCATACTTGGGCTCAACTACCCGTCTACCCCCTTCGACACTGCATACATTGTCTCAATATATAGACTTGAGCCTGGCTACTGGCTATCTAGTACGTACTTCATTCAAAAAAGAATCAAATTTTCATTTCTCTAGGAATCATACAATTTTGACTTAGCGAATGATTGTGGCAGAGCCCGTCCTCCCAGGTTCTAAGTCCCCCAACTTGATATGGGTGCTCTTATTTTTCTAGATTTATTCTAATATTTAATGACGATATTATTCAGTGGTAGGCAACGTGTCCCTCGACAGCAAGGCGCCTCAGAGTTGCAGATTCAACTCAATTCCTCGGAGGGGCTCGTAAGGTTTCATAAGGTTAGGGTGCGCGTCTGTGCATTTATAGCGGTGAGTATGACTCGTGGTTTTGAGGGTCTACGTCTGTACTAGGTCTCTCAAAATATAATTTCAACTTAACTTTTTTATATCAAATAAATACCATTAGATTTATTATAAAATATATTTTTCAATTAAATTCATTTGGAGACACAAATGTTGATATTTTTTTTCTATAAAATAGGTTAAATTCGAGAAAGTTTACTGCTCTCGATCCTAGAATTGCATTTTTTTTATGGAGGGGGTATGAGTACTAGTATTACTTTTTTCAAATATATAAAGAAATAAAAGGCTTAGAAGCTTAGTACTAATAGCGATACAATTAAGATGAGTCGAAACCGGTTCTTAAGTGAATATTTTTTAACTGAGGTAATTAATATTGATCGAGCATATATAATCTTTTAAGAATTTAACATAATCCATCTGTTCCTGAATAATTTGATTTTTAGAGTTATCTTAAGTCAAACTTGTTTTTATGTTTGACAAAAATTATAGAAAAAAGGTACAAACATTTGTTCCACCAAATGAGCATATTACAAAATATATAGTGCAAGATGCAATTAATGATACTAATTTTATGTCATAAGTCTTGACGCTCTTTTCTATAAATTTGTTCAAATTTTTAAAAATTTTGACTTAAGACAACTATAGAAATTAATTTATTTAGAGATGGAGAAAGTATTATAACTACTCTCGGAGCGACCATACAGATAGAATGTACGTGCATTCATAAATCGTGTCCGTGTATTTGCATCCATATGTTTTATTTATTATGAATTACGCAGTCATTCATCCTTCTTCTCTTGATGTATGCATGGGCAAACCATGGGTTCCACAATACTTTCGGAGCTCCAGGAGATTTGTGAAAAATTAAGGACCGGTGAGACGGTACTGCACAGGCACACGACCATGCCCATCATGCCTGAACAGTGAACACAGCGAGATGGCAAAGGCCTCTGCTCTAGCAAGCTCAGCTCATGCCGGTAAAAAAGGGGCCAAATTAAGCAAGCATCCGTAGACTTGTTAATTGTTAATTGCGTGCTTGATCCTAGAAGTTTCTACCCAGGCTCGTATCACGTGTCGATACTATACTACTGCTACGATTGCTCTGCAACTTGAAGGATGCAGCAGGTCAAGCACAGCAGCCAGTGAATTTTCACTTCCTCTTTCTGCCAATGTTTCAAGACAAGACTGCAGTTGTCGAGTTAAAAGTAAAGTTTTGGAGCTAATGATACAGCTTTTGCTACTTCTGGAGTTAGCTTTAACCGCAAACATTGGCGTCATGTCTTAATCATCTGCATCTCCAGTTACCGGCCGGCTTCCGTGAACTACTCCCTCCGTAAAAAAAAAAAAAAAAAAAAAAAAAAAACTAGAATAGTGTCATATTTTAGTATATTAAATTTAATCAACTATAGATAAAAAATTATAAATATTTATAATGTCAAATAAATACTATTAAATTAATTACGAAATATATTTACATAATAAATTGATTTAGAGCCATAAATATAAATAATATTTACTAGAAACATAGTCAAACATAGAGTACTTTAAGTGGCACGCACATAAATACATTCTTTTGGAGACCGAGGTAGTAACTAAGAATACAGAGATGACGCTACTTGGAAGATTGATCCTCATATAGAAACAACAACTCAAAGTGACGGCATCAAGATGCAATAGATTGGTGGCCTTTGCAAGCAACAGAAAAACATCAACTACAGTGTTTTGAGTTCCATCCATCCTTGCCAATTTCGTTCTATCCGAGCCACCAAAAACATGGCAAACAAAATGGCAACTCTTGCTTGAAACGAACAGTTTTGCAGAGCTGTTCATGCTTCGCAACTGGCCTTTATTTTAGCACGCAATTTTTCTAAGGCAAGTTTTACCAAACCATTTTTTTCCCCTCGACGATGTCTAAGTTGTACCAAACTGTGTGTGTTTCATAATACATTCCGATGATATTTTACCAACACTTGACAAGGCAATGCATCAGCACTGAGTTGATTTGCCCAACCAAACCTGATGCTACTGCAGCAGTACTAGTAGAATATACTATACGAGTATTAGAAAATACTACAGTGATTAACCTGCACCCGCTACCAATAAGGTGAGGTGAGGTGAAGGAAGACGAAGAGGACAAGGAAAAGCCAGCGGCAGCAACAGCAAGCCAGCAGCAACAAATGATTTGGTGAGGTCGAACCATCCGTGAGGTGCCCTGTCCCTTTTCCCTCAGCTTCTCCACCTCCCCTCCTCATCTTCCCCTACCCTCCTCGCCTCGCGCCTATAGATCTCTCTCCTCCATTACACCTCACCGCCAAGCTCACGGAGTCGCAGTGACACCGCAGCTTCCAATTCCAAGAACCACCCCACCCCGCCCCGCCTGCGGTGCGGAGCTCGTCCGTCCCCTGCGGCGCGCGGAGCAGAGCAATGTCATCCAACGGCAAGCCCACCCCGCAGCCCCCGGCGGCGGCAGCGGCTGGCAACGGCGCCGGCGGCCCGCCCAAGATGTACCAGCGGCCCATCTACCGGCCGCAGCAGGCGGCCGCGAAGCGCCGGCGCGGCGGGCGGTCCTGCCCTTTCAGCTGCTGCTGCTGCTTCTTCTGGACGGTGCTCGTCATCCTCCTCCTCGCCTTCCTGGCCGCCGTGGTGGGCGGCGCCTTCTACCTCCTGTACCGCCCTCACCGCCCCGCCTTCACGCTGACCGTGGCGCGCGTGACGAAGCTGAGCCTGTCGTCGTCCGCCACGGCGCCCGCGCTGAGCGACGCCATCGACGTGACGCTGACGGCCAAGAACCCCAACAAGAAGCTCGTCTACCTCTACGACGACTTCACCGTGACGGCCGCCACGGCCGCCAACGCCGTCCCGCTCGGCGAGGCGACCGTGCCCGGGTTCACGGCCGACGCCGGCAACATCACCGTCATCAAGGCCACCGTCTCGGCGTCCGCGCTCACGGTCGACCCCACCGCGGCGGCCTCCGACATCAAGAAGTCCGGCGAGTTCCCCATCGCCCTGGACCTGGAGACCAAGGCCGGCGTCAGGGTGGGCGGGCTCAAGACCAAGAAGATCGGCATCCAGGTGCACTGCGACGGCGTCAAGGTGGCCGCGCCCGCGGCGCCGGCCGCCAAGAAGAAGAAGCTAGGGAAGGCCTCGGCGGCCGACGCTCCGGCCCCCGCGGCGGCCGTCGAAGACGCGGCGGCGCCGCCCGCCGCGGCGACCACCGTCGCGCGCGTGTGCGAGGTCAGGATCCGGGTCAAGATCTGGAAGTGGACCTTCTAGTCACGTCGCCAGCCTCCGAGGGGCCGCATTGCAAAAAAATTTCGGGTAAAAACAAAAGGTGGCTTTGCTTTTCACGTCGGATGAAGTTTCTCAGTCCAGTTGGGTAAAAAGAAACCCAAGGAGACAGAATCGAATCAAACGCCGGCCGCTGTAAATTGTTTGTGTTTGAATTTTACCAAATTTGGCGGGGGAGGTCGGAGGAGCGACGTGCTGGAGTCAGTGAAAGGAGGGTATGCATTCTGTTCTGCAGTGTGAGGCTTGAACGATTTGTTCTCTCTTCCTTTTCTTTTGTAGTGACATTTTTTTATTTTTCATTCATCTTCTTGTTGGTAGTGCAAGTACGATTTGGTGGTTTGTTACTTTTAACCATGTAATCCAAAGTATCCGAATGTATAATTTGTAGTGACATGCAATGTAGTACTGTACTCTCTCAATTTTTTGTTTTGTGTGTTTGTTCAAATCGGCCTGTTTGTTGGTTGGTTTCTGGGCTGATAAGCACGGCTGGTGCTGGTTTGTTGTACGAGAAAAACACTGTTGGTTGGCTGATAAGCCCTGCCTGAAATCAACAAACGAAAAGGCTGAATTTGCGGATGAAGTGATCCAAGCTCTGTTTTGAATTTCCAACTTGCCCAATTTGTAACCAGCAAAGCAAGTGTACGCTAACGTACTACAGGACTACGCGATTAGAGAACCGGGAGGGTGTCGGTGAGCACGTTGTCGAGGGTGTTTGACTAATTCTACGCGTGAAAAAAGTATTAAAAAAGATACTATTAAATCATTGCGTTGCCTTTTTCATGTGAAGGACAGTAGGACACTGAGGCTGAGGTGCAGGTGCTGCAACTTGTTGGATCGGAGGAACCGAGTGCATCAGCGTGACGTGACCTGTGGGGAGGGAGACACATGAACTGCAGTTGTTCTAGAAGCACTAGTCACGTCGTTATTAAAAAAGAAACCAAAGGAGGGCCAGGGCCAGGGCCAGCAGGTTCTCTAGGGGGCTCATTGTGTGATTAGTGCTAGTAATCCCTAGCTAGCAAAGTGGCATTTTGTGGTTAAAGAGGAGTAACAACAAGGAACGAGGGTTGGTTAATCGGGATCGGCGAGTCATTAACAAAAGGTCAACACACTCATTAAAGCGGGCTGCGTCTTCTTTCTCCAACACGCCCAAGTGACCAAAGGAAAAGGCGGCGGCGGCTTACTGCATCAGTGTTAGCATGCAGGCTGCAAGCCCAGTCAGTGCTAATCACGTTTGCTTTGGAGAGATGGACGGGAAGAGCAGTGGTAGCTCGTGATGGATGGATGCTTGGAATGGTCGCCATCCCTTGACAGCAACTGCACGGCGGCACCGGGGAACGGACGATGCCCTGTTGGCCAGTGAAAAGTCCACTTCGTAGATTAGCTGGATGCTGTTGATGACTGACAGTGCCAACTTTTTTAATTAATTAACTAAAGAAGAAGGATGCTTTGTTTGTATGGCACACATGTATGTATGGTTGTGATATGCAGCGTTGTATTATAACGAAAAAACTTTAAGATAGTAATAAGATGTATTAGAATATTTAGAATCAGGTCTATATAACAAGTATTCTCTATCATAAATATAATACTTTTTATATAATATTTCGTTAAGGTTAAAAAAATTTGATCATAAATATAATACTTTTTATATAATATTTCGTTAAGGTTAAAAAAATTTGACTTCTCCGAAAGTGAGAATAACACTCTTTATGGGAGAGAGGGAGTATTCTTGTTAAAACTCTTATGCTAACTATTCCCGCAATAAGAGTGGCACACAGCCAATGTTCTGTTCAAGTCTTCTATGACTTAGAGCAAGTATAGTAAATGGACGTAAGCAAACTGCTACGTAGGAGAGAGGGAAAAAAAGGGAAGAGAAGTGTCGGGGACCTAATACCGGGGTACCCCAGAAGGTGGAACCAATAACCACCGAACGTTAAAAACTTCTGGACGCATAAGAGCGCCGTTTCATCCCTTGTTCGAATGACAGGAGTTTGGTTCCGCCTCGCCCGACGCCTTTTGAGATAGCTCTGCCTCGCCCGAGGGCTCAGAGTTAGTCTCCGTCTCGCCCGACGCCTTTGGGGCGGGCTCGGTCTCGCCCGACGCCTTTGAGGTGGCTCTGCCTCGCCCAAAGGCTCAGGGCTAGTCTCCATCTCGCCCGACGCCTTTAGGGCGGGCTCGGTCTCGCCCGAGGGCTGCGGGATAGATTCCGCCTCGCCCGACCCTGGAGGGGCAGGGTCGGTCTCGCCCAAGAGATAGGGATTGGTCTCCGTTTCGCCCGACGGCAAGGAACGAGCCTCATCTTGCTCCGTATCTAAAGACTGGATTCATCTTACCTGACAACTTCTCCCCATTCCCTCAAGATGATAGGTACAGGGCAAGACAAGACGTTCGGGTCAACCATGGCTCCAAGGACCTAGTAGGAAAAGTACTGCCAGGGGATGACGGGACAGGTGCTTTAGACCCTTTCGGGCGTCGCAGAGCCCGAAAGGTTGTATAGGTGTGTGCTCCTCGCCCTGTAGAGTTGTAGGCACCGCCTTCAGCCCTGGGACACGGAACCCGACGAAGAGATACGACAACCGCTACGCTCCAGAAAAGGATTTGCTATCTCCACGAACGACGGATATTCTGTCACCACGCTATGGACCCGAGGGAGCGGTGCCCGCTTCCCGGCCCCTCAGGTCCGCCAAGTCAGAAGGTCTTGACCACGACATTACTCCAGACCCCGACCCCTCATCCCTCCGACAAGGACTCACAGGAACCAGAAGGCATGCGGAGCAAGGCTAGGAGAGGCTAATAAGTCAAAACCACTGTACTACAGCCCATACCCTATGCAGGGCAGTATTCTATAATCAACCTGACATTCTATAGAGACATCGATAGTATTGTAGGCACTTATCTTCCTTCGCATCAGAATGAAGAACCAGGCCGGGTAGATGTGAGCCACAAGATTAGGTAAAGCCCTCATCCTTGTAAAGCCAGCCCCTTCATCTATAAAAGGGGATGCGCTTCTCCCATCAAGAGGAGGGACTTTAGACCGAACAAGACAACACACACACACAGTCAAGCTGCTACGAAGCTCTTGACCTCCTTTCAACCCTTCCATCAGAGACCTAGGATTAGTCCCTCTCTCGATCATTTGTACCCCCTACTACAACCGTTCACGGTGCTAATAACACGAGCAGCAACAAACTGGACGTAGGGACATTCGGCCCGAACCAGTATAAATCTTATGTCCTTTAGCGCACCATCCGAGCCTAACGCGTATTACTATAAATTTACTTGCCGGTGTTCGTACGAAACACCGATAGTTGGCGCGCCAGGTAGGGGTGCTTGCGCGTTCCAAATCAGGCCTCGGATGGCCACCCACGCAATCATCTGGGCCCCGGGCGCACACGTGCGTTTCAGTGACCTAGATTTCATCATCACACTAGGAGGAGAGCTGGCGCTGACTCACACAGCCGCCCCGTCTCTCCCTTCCATCGACCTCAGCCGTCTTAGGCTTGAGGGCCCGCTGGGCAACTCCCTTGGACCCTAGTCATCAAGGGAGGCCTCGCACAACGTCTCCCTGTGTCCAGAAGGTCCCGTACGGAGCACCTCGACAGCGTTTCCGTTCAGTATCCGCAACGCTGCGGCGACCGCTGGCCACCTTCTGGCACTACGTGTGGTTCAGTCACCCATGGACATCGAGTTCGTGGGGGCGATTGAGCATGATACGGAGACCCTCTACGAGCTCCTCAACGAGGAGCCAGGATCATTCTCTAGCTCGAATTCTAGTAGGGGGAGCCACCACCCTTCCCAGGAATGCTTCATGACACAGACCCCCGAGGGTCATGTCAAAAGTGTCTCCAGGGAAGAGGTTACCCCTACGAACAACCCTGATGGTAGATCCGGGGAAGAGACGACGGCCCCCATCTCGCCTAAGGATGGAGCAGTTGAGGGCCCGTCAGCAAGAGATCAATGAGGCCGAGCAAGGGCTCATCCGGGAGTACGTGGACATCAATCGCGAGATTGCATGCCGCAAAGACGGGGGGCGCGCGCGTGCCACGGCCCACACCGTACACCAAAAGATCCTCACCGATGATGGGACCCTTCCTCACTTTGCCCGAGCCAGCCAGAATATCACCGCAGCAACCGCCTTGCTACATGGCCTTTCGAAGGCCACGACATCCGAGGATCGCTGCGCTCGTCGAGAAATTCGCACGTTGCTCGAGCGTGCGGCGGCGCAGCAGGCAGAAAGTTCGTTGTCCCAATGACGCGAACCCAACACCAGCCAGCGCACGCCCTCTGTGTGTCCCACCAAGGACACGTTCGTTCACCAAACACCGCCAGCCAGCAGGCAGCCCTCCGCCGTCCTAGTGCATCAACGCCTCGGCCATGGCCGCGACGTACGCAGCATCATTGATGCTCGGAGACGCGCTCACGGCGATGATGGAGAAGCAGCACGCCGCGGCTACTATCCCCGACGTGGCGGATGCTACGACAGCAACGAGGACCGAAGCCCAAGCCACGGTCTGCCAGGTCCTCAGGCCTTCGGTCGGCACATCCTCAACGCCACGTTCCCCCTAAGATATCGACCGCCTACCAACATCCCTAAATATTCTAGCGAAACAAATCCCCGGCTTTGGCTCGAAGACTATCGGCTTGCATGTCGGGCCGGTGGTGCGAGTAATGATGATTTCATTATTCACAATCTCCCGCTGTTCTTGGCCAATTCGGCACGAGCATGGCTGGAGCACCTACCATCCAATGTCATTCAGAGTTGGGCGGATCTGACGGAGATCTTCGTGGGCAACTTCTAGGGCACGTACAAATGCCCTAGAAACCCATGGGACCTCAAGAACTACCGCCAGAAGGCCGATGAAACCCTTCGTGGGTACATTCGGCGCTTCTCTCGGTAGTGCAACGAGCTCCCTAACGTCGCCGACGTTGATGTAATAGGAGCCTTTCTGTCCGGGACAACCTACGAATCCCTGGTCCACAAGCTAGGACGTAGGGGCCTGCAGACTACCAAGGAACTCTTGGACATCGCCACCAGTCATGCCTTTGGAGAGGAGGCGGTCCAAGCCATCTTTGATCGCTCCGATGGAAAGATGAGGCGGGACGAGGACGCCGGCAAAGGCGCCTCCAACCGTCCCACCAAAAGGAAAAATAAGAAGCAACGGCGCGACAACTCGCTCGTGGCCGCTGCCAACCGCAAAGGTGGCCGAAAGCCCATGGAGGGCACTCTAAATCACTTCGAGAAAATGCTCAAGGGGCCATGCCCAAACCACGCCTTCCCGGCCAAGCATCAATACAAGGATTGCGGCCTCATGCGCAAATACTTGGCTAGGGGCCTTAACAAAGGGGAGCAGGGGAAGGAACCTGTTCCCACCACAGATGACGCAGAGGAGAAGGACGACGCCTTCCCAACACCGACCGATGCCCTCATGATCTTCGGAGGATCAACGGCCTATGACTCCAAGCACCGCTAGAAGGTCACGCGCCGCGAGGTCTACATGGCCAGGCCGGTCACACCTAGCTTCCTCCGATGGTCGGAATCCACCATAACCTTCGACTGGACTGACCATTCGGATGTCATCCCACACCCGAGAAGGTACCCACTTGTCGATCCGATCATCGGTCCAAAGCGGCTCATGAAAGTACTGATGGACGGAGGCAGCGGCCTCAACATCATGTATGCCAAGACGCTCGATGAGATGGGCGTCGACCGAATGAACCACCGTCCCATCCGAGCGCCTTTCCATGGCATCATGCCTGGTAGGCAAGCCGTGCCACTAGGGCAGATCGATCTGCCTGTCACTTTTGGGGATCGGTCCAATTACCGGACTGAGACCCTCACCTTCGACATAGTGGGGTTCTCGGGGACTTTCCACACCATTCTAGGGTGACCATGCTACGCGAAGTTCATGGTCGTCCCCAATTATACGTACCTTAAGCTGAAGATGCCAGGCCCCCGTAGGGTCATCACCATCGGCACCTCCTTCCAGCGCGCTTACGAGTGCGAGGTCGAATGCTGTGGACACGCATCCGTAGTCATCGCCTCCGAAGAACTCGCCACCCTTAGGGAAGAGGTCATTGAAGAGGCACCCGACACGAAGAAATCAACCGGGTCGTTCGAATCGGCAGAAGGCTCCAGAGAGGTCCTCTTGGACCCCAGCAGCTCCGAGGGCAAAAAAGTCTGTATCGGGACCGCACTCTCCTCCAAATAGGAAAGCGCGCTCGTCGACTTCCTCCACAACAACAAAGACATCTTTGCATGGAAACCCTCGGATATGCTGAGCATCCCGAGGGAGGTCGCCGAGCATACTCTCTAGATCCTCCCAGGCTCCAAGCCAGTGAAGCAATGCCTACGCTGCTTCAACGAGGAGAAACGCAGGGCCATCGGCGAAGAGATAGCCAAACTACTAGCCGTAGGATTCATTAAGGAAGTATACCACCTAGAGTGGTTAGCAAATCCTGTTCTTGTACGAAAAAAGAGCGGGAAATGGAGAATGTGTGTTGATTACACAGGCCTCAACAAAGCGTGTCCAAAGGATCCATTTCCTTTACCACGAATTGACCAAATAGTCGACTCCACCTTAGGGTGCAAAACCCTTTGTTTCCTTGACGCATACTCTGGCTACCATCAAATCACGATGAAAGAGTCCGACCAGCTCGCGACATCTTTTATCACCCCCTTCGGATCGTTTTGCTATATTTCAATGCCATTCGGTCTGAAGAATGCTACGGCAATGTACCAGCACTGTATGCTCAATTGCTTCGAAGACCTCATCGGGTGAACCGTTGAGGCCTATGTCGATGACATCGTAGTCAAATCCAAACGAGCTGATCACCTTGTCGCTGACCTTGAGCAAACCTTTGCGAAACTCTGGGCAAATGACATCAAACTCAATCCCGAAAAATGTGTTTTCGGGGTCCCGAGGGGCATGCTGCTCGGCTACATCATCTCCGAGCGTGGCATCGAAGCCAACCCGGAGAAAATATCAGCCATCACAAGGATGGGCCCGATCCAAAACATAAGGGGGTTCAGTGGATCACAGGGTGCCTTACCGCCCTCAGCCGATTCATTTCACGCCTTGGCGAATGAGGACTCCCCCTTTATCGACTCCTGAAGAAATCTGACCGCTTCAAGTGGACAGCCGAGGCTCAAGAGGCGCTTGACATGGTTAAGCAATTTTTAACTAAACCTCCGGTCCTAGTGCCTCCATGCAACGGAGAATCCCTCCTACTATATATATCGGCCACCATCCAAGTGGTTAGCTCTGCCTTAGTAGTAGAGCGAGAGGAAGAGGGGCACACCTTCAAGGTGTAGCGCCCTATATATTTCATCAGTGAGGTGTTATCTGACTCCAAAACCCGCTACTCCCAAATCTAGAAACTCCTCTACACCGTCCTCATCACCAAAAGGAAGCTACGCCACTGCTTCGAGTCACACCCCGTGACAGTAGTGATGTCATTCCCCCTCGATGAGGTCGTCCGTAGCCATGACGCTACGGGAAGAACCGTAAAGTGGGCACTCGAGCTGATGGATCAAGGCATTTCTTATACCCCCCGAACAGCAATCAAATCTCAGGTACTGGCTGACTTCATCGCGGAGTGGACCGAGGTTCAGATGCCACCAGCAGCCATCGATCAAGAGTACTGGACAATGTACTTCGACGGATCACTGATGAAGAAGGGCGCTGGAGCAGGACTAGTTTTTGTATCTCCCCTCGGGGTCCACATGAGGTACATGGTTCGGCTCCATTTCCCCTCATCAAACAATACTACAAAATACGAAGCACTCATCAATGGCCTACGAATCGCCATCGAGCTGGGCATCCGACACCTCAACATCAGAGATGACTCTTAGCTAGTCGTCAACCAGGTCATGAAAGAGTCATGCTGCCACGATGCCAAGATAGAGGCGTACTGTCAAGAAGTCCGATGGCTGGAGGACAAATTCGACGACCTCGAACTCAATCACATCCCAAGGCGCCTCAACGAAGCAGCTGACACACTTGCAAAAGCAGTGTCCGGCCGAGAGCCAGTCCCGAAAGGTGTCTTTGCCAGTGATCAACACAAATCCTCGGTACGCTACGTAGGGTCGGAATGAGCCGACGATGGCCCATCTAGTCTGACCCCAAGGGCCAATCCACCAACTGCTCCACCCGACCCTGAGGTCATGGAGCTTGAAGAGGACCCAGCAGTGGAGTCCGACCCTTCCGATGACTGGAGAACGCTTTACCTCGACTACCTCCTCCATGACATACTACCGGTAGACAAGACGGAAGCCCGACGGCTTGCACGATGCGCCAAGTCCTTCGTTCTTGTAGAGGGCGAACTCTACAAATGAAGTCACATTGGGATTCTGCAACTCTGTATCCCTGGCGAACAGGGAAAACTCCTACTGGGCGACATCCATGGTGGAGTCTATGGTCATCATGCTGCACCAAGAACCTTGGTTGGGAATGCATTCCGACAAGGTTTCTACTGGCCCACCACAGTAGCCGATGCTGAGCAAATTGTACGCACCTACAAAGGGTGCCAGTACTATGCTCAACAAACACACCTCCCAGCCTAGGCTCTCTAGATGATCCCCATCACGTGGCCCTTCGTGGTCTGGGGGCTTGACCTGGTTGGGCCACTCAAAAAGGCACCCGGGGGCTTCACCCACCTGCTTGTCACCATAGACAAATTTACAAAATGGATTGAAGCTCGGCCAATATCCACGATCAAATCCGAGCAAGCTGTGCTGTTCTTCCTCGACATCATCCATCGCTTTGGAGTACTGAACTTCATCATCATAGACAATGGCATGCAGTTCACTGGTAGGAAATTCATTCGATTCTGTGATGAACAACACATCCGGATCGATTGGGCAGCTGTCGCACACCCCTAGACGAACGGGCAGGTCGAGCGCGCAAACGGCATGCTCCTTCAAGGCCTCAAACCCAGAATTTTCAACCGATTGAACAAGTTCGGTGCGCACTGGCTCGCTGAGCTCCCGGCCGTGCTCTGGAGCCTAAGGACAACTCCTAGCCAGGCCACCGGCTACACACCTTTCTTCATAGTCTATGGTTCCGAGGCCGTTCTCCCAACGGACCTCAACTATGGAGCACCAAGAATCAGAGCATACGACGAACAGGGGGCCAAAGCATCACACCAAGATGCCATGGACTAGCTTGATGAAGCCCGTGACATTGCCCTCCTCCGTTCGGCTAAGTACTAGCAGGTGTTGTGACGGTACCACAGCCGACGGGTGTGGGGTCGAGCCTTCAACGTCGGAGACCTCATCATCTGTCTTGTGCAGAGCAACAAGGACCGCCACAAACTCTCCCCGCCCTGGGAAGGGCCCTACGTCGTCACGGAAGTACTTCGCCCAGGCGCCTACCGGTTGAAAACCATCAACGGTGAGGTCTTCACCAATGCCTGGAACATTGAGCAGCTACGTCGTTTTTACCCCTAAAAATAAGCGTATACTCTTCCTTATCAGTTTTTGTCATAACAAAACCCCGATCTATGACATGAGTAATACATGTATTACGCTTACACTTGCAAAAAACTTCCTGTGTTATATTTGCAAACATTCGCTAAGTTTTCCATTCTTCTCATAAATAGGTCCGAAGGGCTAAGATTTTGGGAATAAATTCTGAATACAACTAGTAGGACTGCGGGAGACCCACGCCCCAGCAGCTGCAACCTCTTTGCTCACCAGCTCAAATCAGAATTGGTTCACCCACATTCTTAGTTTCTTACGACTTAGACCATGAGAAGGGTCGAAGGACACTAAAACCATTTCTATAAAAAGAGAGAAAGTTATGAAACTACTTGCCATAGGCAAAAGATGAAGATTTGTTCATTTTTTGCACAAATTCGCCACTTACAAAGTGATTTCATTACGAAAAGGACTAATATACTTATAAATTCAGGACTGTTTACTCGGAGGCTTCTCCCACAAAATTATTCAATTATAGTCTCTGCTTAGCTTTACTATAAGTACTGCTACGGTCGCCGCGCCATGCTCTCCATCGGCGACGCCCAGGGCGTGTACATGGGCCAGCTCGTCTACTGCGGCCGCCGCGCCACGCTATCCATTGGCGACGCTCGGGGCATGTACATGGGCCAGCTCGTCTACCGCGGTCACTGCGCCACGCTCTCCATCGGTGACGCCTGGGGCGTGTACATGGGCCAGCTCGTTTACTGCGGCCACCGTGCCATGCTCTCCATCGGCGACATCCCGCCGCTTCGTAGGATCCTCGAAGGCGCTGTCATCTACAATGCCTCCACTAGGGCGTCTGGGGACTACGCCGTCGTCGTTAGCCACGACCCGATAGCGACGCCTCCGCCAGGGCATCCAGGGACTACGCCGTCGTCGTCAGCCGCGACCTCGACAGCGACACCTCCGCCAGGGCATCCGAGGACTACGCCATCATCGCCAGCCACAACCCTGACAACGGCGTCAGGGCAGGGAACCCCTCCCGCCAAAGGAGGAGCACAGCGAACAATGGCAAAGTCGACGATGCACAGCACCAACCAGCACCCCTTCTCCTTCGGCAGCAGCAACTCCTCAGCAAGGGCGGCATGCACCATCTCATCTACGTTGGATGACCTCCGGCTCAACATCATGCTCTAGATTCACGAGCGGATTTGTGAGTTTTCTCTCTCTCTGGCATTACTCTTCCTCACTCAGGAACCGCCACGACGCACGGATGCATTCGACGGAAAGGAAGAAGAAGGAGAGATAGCGGCTCAGAGGTAGAAGAAGAGATGGGATGAGAACTCCCCTCCCCCTCCCTATTTAAAGAAGAGCCACTACAGCTAAGGAAAGGCGAAAGGTTGGACAAAAAACCCTCTCCCTTCCCCTCTTTAAATATGGAATCAATACTGATTGATACCTGAGGGGACGCGCCGGAACTGACAGGACACGCCCCGGTCGATGAGACGCCCCCCTGGTCAAACTAAACACTGCCTGGGTATGGCCCGCCACTGACCCACTCCAGACGCGGCAATTAAGGCGCCCACATAGGCAGACAACCCTTCGCCTCCCCATGTAGGACCATGGGACGATCTGATGACAGGACCTTTCGGATCTCCTGGGCCGGCCATTCGGCCCAGAAGAGACGATGAATGAACGTCCAAAGAAAGATAAGCACCTCTGCCTTCTTACTTTACGCATTAAAATTCATTCTCGAGCTTCCGACCCTATCAAACGATGGGGACACGAACATCACTCGGGGGCTGCCGAGGATGTCTACCAATCTAGAAATCCTCCTCACCTAACCCCCTCCATACGCTTGAAACTAAGGACATGAAATACGGGCATAAAACTTTGAGTAAAACTGGATGAACTAGCAGACCCTACGTCTCGGTAGCTATGGTGTTTCTATTCGCTAGAAAAATCATGCTCAACGCCCCTCGCGTCTCCAGCTTCGATGTCTGCCTTCTCAAGAAGGGTTCGGAGGGGGTCCGCCTATAGAATCTCCCCCAAAGGAGAAGCTGTCAGGTTGCCCAAGTTAATTAAACAGCTCGGACTGCCACCGAGATACAAAAAATAAAGAATAGCGATTCTTATGCAGGTTACTCCAACCTCATCGTGAACATCAGGGTCCAAACCCCGCACAGACACATCTGGTAGGAGCTTTTCGTCACTCATACCGCTAAGGTAACATTACCGACCCTGCCTTCATTTTGATTATATTATACATATGCAAAACATCCCAACGCTTCGTGTCGCATCATGAAACGGCCGTCGCCTCATTCAATATAGGCGGCCACGGGCCAAGGTTCAAAGGTTAGCCCACGAAGGGCTCGAGGCCACCTCATGCCGAATAGAGCTAGGGAGAAATAACTGAGACAAGCCCTAGCGGCCCTGCCCGACCCTGCTCAGAAGCGGATAGGGACATCTCAACCTTTTCTCGTTCGATTCTAACCCTGAACCAAACCCACAGAATCTCCATCGAGGAGAGGCCATCAGGCCGCCTGAGCCTATCAAACAGCTCGGGCATCTACCAGGAGGCGGGTTAAGAAGTTGTGGAGTGCCACCAGAGGGCTCTACCGACCCCATCAGCAAATGATGGACCCGGATTCCACACGAACATACCCGTTAGCGAGCTTGTTGAGCGCGATACTCGAGCCATCGAGGCAAGTGTCGTTCACTCAGCCCCTTCGATTGCGAAAATCAAGGATGGGGTAACACGCAAATTACGGTCGACCCCTATCAGACCCTAACAAGGCTCGGGGGCTCGAGCCAATCAATACAGGGACATAGGTTCGAAGGCCCTACCTTGCCGAGCCCATAGAGTCCCTAGTTGGGGATTTCTGTTAGAAGACAGGGCAGGGAATATTGCAATGCCATCCAAGGACTTCGTCGACCCTGTCACCAAAACCATGGTTTCGGTCTCCAGTAACCCTCGACCCCAGCAAATGCAGGGGTTAGACCTTACTTGGGGGCTCGTTAAGGTACGGCTACCTCCCTTCTTTCTTTTGAAACAATCTCCTCGTATCAAGACCAGCGGCAAGATTTGGGGGAACAGATTGGTAAGATCGCAAAAAATCAAACAAAACGAAATTACGACGCAAAATCACGAAACCGCGTCCAGACTTGAAAATACCGACACTTGTCCACATATTACATATAAGTTGTTCTCAAAATTATTCGACTAACTACTCCCGTAGAGGGAGAACCATCTCTTTCAGATTATCCACCAGGTTTTTTGCAAGGGGAGCAACCATCTTCTCCATTGCCTTTAGCTCATCATCCTCATAGGTGGATGGGAAACCTTTGCTCATCACCTTCAGGTTGATTTCCTTCTCGTAATGGGCATGGGCATTGGTGAAGGCCTGGGTGATCCCGGCATGAAAAGCACTCTCCTCAAGCTGGCCCACCCGAGCCGTGATACCTGCGGCATGAGCCACGAGCGGGCTAGTCTCCACCGGCTCCACCACCTTTAGGGCATCAAGAACCACCCCGATCGTAGCTTGCAGAAGATTGTGCTCATCGCTCTCAACCTGAAGGGCCCTTCGTGCATGGGCAACCTCTTTTTCCAGCTTGGCGGAGATGTTTTCGGCGCTCAACCTTTGGCTCACCGCGTCACCAAGATCCGCCCAGAGAGTGCGGACCACCTCAACGTCCTCGTCCACCTTCTGCTGAAGGGCCGTGGCCCTACTCTTGGCCTTCCGCCAGAGGTCCCGCTACATCTCCAGCTCCTTTAGGACCTCGCCGGCCTTCTCATTAGCCGCGGCATTCCTCTGCAGCAGCTCGTCTCGCTCCTTTTGGAGCCTGGCGATCTCCTCCCCATCTAGCTTGGCCCTCGCTGACAAATCCTTGAACATCCTGTGGGCCTCCTCCACGTCTTGATGTGCTTAGGCCTCCCGCTCCTGGGCGGCAGCAAGCTGTGCGGCCATGTCTGCTCACATTCGGGCCTCCTCAGAGAGGCAATCCCACTCTGCCTTCTGCTCATGGAGGAATCAGGATTTATTCTGGCTATGAGCAACAAGAACCTGAAGAGGAAGAAGACTAGTATCAAAAATGCGAAAACACAAAAACATGCGAAGAAAGAAGAAAATCAAGCGAATACCTGGGTAGTAGGAACAATGATTTCACGTAGGGCTCCTCTGGCCTGGTCCAAGGCCTCCAGCATGGTCAAAATTCTGATGTCAAGCCCCTCCCGCTCCATGCTCTCGGAATGATCATCGAGCGAGAAAAGAGCCGATGCCGGGTCCTGAGCGGCCATCCACTGAAGCGGCGGCTCCCCCCGCGTGGGGGAGCGGCTTCCTCCCGACAAAGGGGCTGGGGGTGGCTCCCTCCTGACCTCATGCGGCACCACCGCCGCACTCAAGGACCCTCCGATTGGACCCTCCTCCATCTGGGCCACTTCGAGCACCACGGGCGGATCCACCTAGGCCCCCGGTGACGCGGATTGCACTACGCCCTCGAGCGCCACCACGGTCGTGCCCGGCTGATCCTGGCTTGGCACGGTCACGACCACCTCCACCGGCGGTATGCGGCCCTCGGCCGGCTGTACCACATCCGCCATGGAGGAAGCTGCCTGCTCAGTAACCTCTGCGGGCGTGGGCGCCACCACAGACACCGTCGGGTTGGCCAACGTAGATCCAACGTCGGCATCACTCCTGCTTGAAACAGGGGTGATGCCGAGCGACGCCATCTATCCCACTTGAATGGCGAGACTCTTCTTGGGCGCCAGCCCCAGGGGGTGACCCATCCACAAGAACCTACACAAAGGTAATAGCCATTAGATCAAATTAGAAATGGAAAAAGGATGAAAACAGGGGAATCAGTAGCTCACGTTGATGTCCTCGGCCAGCGGAAGCATTTTGGGGACAGATCCCTAGATCCCTGCCCCGACTCGTCTAGGCGGGACCGTTTTGAGCCTACCCCTTGCTCCGAAGCAGGGGGGCTCACCTCATGGGGCGCAGCACCAGAGCCACTCCCCTCCATCGTCTCATGGGGTGCAGTACCAGAGCCACCCCCCTCCACCATCACCATGGGGTCGGCAGTGGTAGGCCCGCCTTCCCCCATCCACCGATCCTTAGCCGGCACGTCGTGCGAAGCGGCGGACTCTCTGGCCTCCACCGACTCACTTCCCTCCATGTGAAATGGGAAGGGTCCCTGCATGGAAGGGTGGGCACTTGTCAGCGTGTCCTCGTCCTCTAGGATGCCCCAATCCATGTCAACGACTACCTCGTCGTCATCATCATCATCATGGTCGTCATCATCACTGCTCATGTCTTCTCCCCGATCCTGTGCCTCCTGCTTCATTTGTTTCACCTTCTTCATCTGCTCTCTTGCTTTCTTGTCCCGCTTGGCCGCGAGTCGATTCGCCACCGCCACGGCCTTGTCCTTTGGTAGTAGAATCGAACTGTCCTTGAAGACTAGCCCCCTTGGCTGGTTCCAACATCACAAAGGCGAGTATCAAAAAATAGAGATTCAGAAAAAAAAGAGCACGAGAGAAGAAGGCTTACAAATTCAAAGAACCCAGGCTCCGGCCGCATTGGGGGATGTTCGGGCACCAGGTACACAATGTCAAGGACGCTGCCTATGGAATCCTTCATCGGCTCCGTCGCCTCCTTAATGTGTTGCGCCACTTCCAAGAAAGGGAGCGCCTCGTCAACGAGCACCGTCCCCTCGAACGACATCCCGGGCATCATTCGATGCAGGGGAAGCACGCACGCCATCAACAGCGCCACCCTCCTCGCATAATAGGCGCCGATAATCCCCATCCCCTTTATGCCCTGTTCTTTCAAGGCTTAGAGGGCAGAGAGAAGGTCGGAGAGGTGTTTCTTGTCTTTATACTAGACGCCCCAAGCCCACGACTCTGGAGCCTTTTCAATAAGGCACCCGGTATACCTTAGCAGGGTGGCACTCACATCATCCTTGACATAAAACCACTACGAGTGCCATCCCTTGTTGGAGGTCGGTAGACACATGGACAGGTAACCCTTCAACCGGTTATGGCACAGATGAACACTAGCACATCCCATCGGCATGCTCACATCCTTCCCCCCAACCTTCCTCTTCGACAAACTAACGATAAAGAAATACCACCATAGATTGAAGTGGGGATCGATCCCTAGGAAACCCTTGCACAGGGCAACAAACGCCGCCATATGCTGAACCCCATTGGGAGTTAGATGCTGTAGCTCCACCTCATAATAATCCAGTAGCCCCCGAAGGAATCTATGCGCGGGTACCGCGAATCCCCGCTCATGAAAGATGGTGAAAGAAACGCATACCCTTCGGGCGGCACCAGCTCACCCTCGTCGCCAGGTAGCAGCCACTCCTGGACGGCAAATAGTGGGCGGAGAGGGCCATGATAGACGAGACCCTCCAAACGCCATGAGGTGATGCTAGATCTGCCCCATAACTCCATTAAAGCAATTGGGGAGAAGGGCAGGCGCAAGCTTGATGGCGGCTGCAACACGAACGCAAGCTGGTCGACGGTGGCGATGCGGGCACACGAGGCTAGGGTGATTGGCGGTGGATGTTTCAGAATGCAAAGGTAGGGGAGCGAAATACGGAACCTTGGGGGCGAACCCCGTGGTTTTATAGGGGCGACGGACGCGAGAAGGGCAACCGTCCGCCTCGATCTTTGGGTCTGCCATGCACACCACCGCATCATGTCACGGGACATGTGCCTGCAGTCCCTATCCTCTCACCCCAAAAATCACAGTGGATGGTTCGCCTTCCCCAGGCAAATCCGGACTCTCTACCCACTTGGGAAACGCAAGCCACGAAGACCTTTTTTCTCTTTGGCCCACCTAGGGCCCAGAAGCTCGGCGGCCGGCCCAACTGAGGAAGGGTCCATGAACGATCCGAAATCAAGGGCGCAAGAACCAGTTACGTCAGCCCTGAATGAGTTCCCCGCCAACGGGATGCCACGATCCCCTCAGAAAAACATCCAGTTGACGAAAAACTAAGTCCTTCAGCCTTACCTGCGAAGGGACCAATACAACCCCCCGGGCGACTCTACTCGAATCACCCGGGGGCTCGGGGGCTACACCCATCGGGTGCGCTCATGCGCACCCTTCGGCAAAGTAACTTCGACGAAATCAAAAAACACCCTCTAGGCGGTTCTACTCGAATCACCTAGAGGCTCAGGGGCTACTGTCGGGGACCTAATACCGGGGTACCCCAGAAGGTGGAGCCAATAACCACCGAACGTTAAAAACTTCTGGACGCATAAGAGCGCCGTTTCATCCCTTGTTTGAATGATAGGAGTTTGGTTCTGCCTCGCCCGACGCCTTTTGAGATGGCTCTGCCTCGCCTGAGGGCTCAGGGTTAGTCTCTGTCTCGCCCGACGCCTTTGGGGCAGGCTCGGTCTCGCCCGAGGGCCGAGGGATAGACTCCGTCTCGCCCGACGCCTTTGAGGTGGCTCTGCCTCGCCCGAAGGCTCAGGGCTAGTCTCCGTCTCACCCGACGCCTTTAGGGTGGGCTCAGTCTCGCCCGAGGGCTAAGGGATAGATTTCGCCTCGCCCGACCCCGGAGGGGTAGGGTCGGTCTCGCCCAAGAGATAGGGATTGGTCTCCGTTTCACCCGATGGCAAGGAACGAGCCTCACCCTGCTTTGAATCTAAAGACTGGATTCATCTTACCTGACAACTTCTCCCCATTCCCTCAAGATGATAGGTACGGGGCAAGACAAGACATTTGGGTCAACCATGGCTCCAAGGACCATACCCTGCGCCCCAGCAGGAAAAGTACTGCTAGGGGATGATGGGATAGGTGCTTTAGACCCTTCCGGGCGTCGCAGAGCCCGAAAGGTTGTATAGGTGCATGCTCCTCGCCCTGTAGAGTTGTAGGCGCCGCCTTCAGCCCTAGGACATGGAACCCGATGAAGAGATACGACAACCACTACGCTCCAGAAAAGGATTTGCTATCTCCACGAACGACGGATATTCCGTCACCATGCTATGGACCTGAGGGAGCGGCGCCCGCTTCCCGACCCCTCAGGTTCGCCAAGTCAGAAGGTCTTGACCACGGCGTTACTCCAGACCCCGACCCCTCGTCCCTCCCACGAGGACTCATAGGAACTAGAAGGCGTGCGGAGCAAGGCTGGGAGAGGCTAATAAGTCAAAACCACTGTACTACAGCCCATACCCTGCGTAGGGCAGCATTCTGTAATCAACCTGACATTCTACAGAGACATCGACAGTATTGTAGGCACTTATCTTCCTTCACACTCATCAGAATAAAGAACCAAGCCAGGTAGACGTGAGCCACAAGATTAAGTAAAGCCCTCATCCTTGTAAAGCCAGCCCCTTCATCTATAAAAGGGGATACGCTTCTCCCATCAAGAGGAGGGACTTTAGACCGAACAAGACAACACACACACAGTCAAGCTGCTACGAAGCTCTTGACCTCATTTCAACCCTTCCATCAGAGACCTGGGACCAGTCCCTCTCTCGATCGTTTGTACCCCCTACTACAAACCGTTCACGGTGCTAATAACATGAGCAGCAACAAACTGGACGTAGGGACATTCGGCCCGAACCAGTATAAATCTTGTGTCTTTTAGCGTACCATCCGAGCCTAACACGCATTACTATAAATTTACTTACTGGTGTTCGTACGAAACACCGACAAGAAGCGTGCTATAAGTTTATAGCCACCTCATGCACAAGCTTCAAAAAACATGAGAGGAGAAAGAGGACTATGGATATGTTCGCTTCGCTGAAAAAACAAGCCGAAACATTGTTCCGATTAATTTATTGTGAGAGGAAAATACTATTCTGGCTGAAAAAAGCTAAAAAGTACAGATTATAAAAGAAGCGAACAGGGCATATATATATATAGTAATAATAAAGCATTTTCTAGTCCCCAACTACTATATGAGTAGGTTGGTTTTTTTTAGAATTACACAGTACAACGTCGATGCCCACAACACGCACATATACTTACCTCTATGAACACACGTACGTAAACCACGTCGATGCCCATAACACGCACGCACAATCATCTCTATGAACACACGTATGTAAACCCTACCCCTATTAGCCTCGCTGTCGATGGGAATGTCGCCCCTACCCCTATTAGCCTCGTTGTCGATGGAAACATCACCTACCACTGAAAGCATAGCGCCGTTAAATTTTGGAATAAATCTAAGAAAAAATGAGCACCTATACCAAGTCGAGGACTTGAACCCGGATGGACAGGTTCTACCACAAGGAACCTAACTAACTAATTTATGATCAGTTGGCTACTATATGAGTAGGTTGTTAAATAGAGTATGTTCTAGTAGCCAACTGCTATATGAGTAGGCTATTAAATGTCATGTAAATGCACGTACTACTAATAGTGGGCTGTATTATTACCTATTCTCTTAACATAGTAAAAGTGGGCATAAGACTATTAGAGAGAACTACTCCCTCCATCCAAAATAATACAATTCTTGTTTTTTAGTAGTTAAATAGTTTAAACTTTGACTTAAATTATATAAAAATATTATCATTCATGATACATAATAAGTACCATGATTAAATATGAAATTTATTTTTTAGTAAAATTTACTAGAGACATAAATGTCAATAATATTCATTATAAATTTGGTCAAACTTAAACTAGTTTGACTTGCACAACTCCAATAGTTACATTCTGTGGAGGGAGGAAGTACGTAGGATCTGAACTTTTTGTAGAAGGATTTTAATTTCGTTATTTCCCAAACCACCGTTGATGCAGTTAGAAAGAAAATAAATAAACACATCATTGTCGTTCTCATATTAGTGTTTAAATTACAATGAATCAATTCTTATTTACTCATTCAGTCCCTTTTTAACTAACATTATCATTTCTCGATAAGACAAATATATTCAACTTTGACCAAATATATATACAACAAAATATTAATTTTATGTTACATAATTAGTATCATTAGATAGATCGTTGATTCTATTTTCATAATAAACTTATTTAAAGATACAATTGCTAATATTTTCTATAAAACTAGCCAAACTTCGAATAATATAGTAACACTTAAAGGGACAGATGGGATACATGAGACTATTAAATAGATGACTGAAACTAATCATAGGACCATGCTAATCATGTTTTTATCACATTAGTTATTGTCTCATTGAGATATGGAGAAAATTGTACATAGTGTTTCCAACGCCTGCAATGCCCCTTGAGTATATTTTATCCAAAGAATTCATGTTCAAGGGAACTCAAATAGCACTGCAACTATATATAACAATAATTATAAATTCGATACTCTATGAACCATGAATAGTTACTACTCCCTCTGTTCCAAGAAATCTTATTGTTTTTATTTTGTCATAAGTCAAACTATCTTAAGTTTGACCAAATCTGTAGAGAAATTTTATAATATTTATGACACCAGTATACTATAAAAATATGTTGCACGCCAAATACAATCATAATTATTCAGTAATATAAGCACTAGTATTTTATTGTATGAATTTTGATCAAACTTTATATAATTTGACTTAGGACAAAAAAGTTTTTTAGATATAGGGAGTATTGTATAAAGGTTTTTTTAACGGAACAGAGCAGGTGCTCTGTCATTTCATTAGAGAAAGCAGTTAAAAGTATTTACAAGAGTAAAGAGAGAGTACTAAAGGCTAAAAAAAGAAATGAAGTAGGACTAAAAGTCTGTACACAAATATTCAAAAACACTTATGATAGCTTACCACGAAGTTGTGTTGCAGTAAACTCTGAGTTTTGGATTTGGGTTCAACATCTAGAAGCCTTCTGTACCGTCTGCCTATGGTTCCGGTAAGTCATTTGCCCACATACGAAAGCCAAATGAAGTCGTCATGGATTCAAATCAACTGCATAAATTGAGGTAGTTGTACAATACTGAGAAATGAAAAGCATTTTACAATGCGAAATTACATCTAGGCCATTTACCTTTCTGGTAGGCACAAGAACTGCCATTGTTTGAAGTCCTTATGGATTCAAATCAACTGCATCAATTGAGGTAGTTGTACTTTACTGAGAAATGAAATGCACGTTACAATGCGAAATTACATCTAGGCCCTTTCCCTTTTCTGGTAGGCACAAGAAGTGCCATTGTTTTTCAAAGTTAGAACTACCATTTTTAGTAAAAGTCTAATCGACAGCACTAGCGTCCGGATGTCCGGACGCCCACGGCTGCTCACCCCGTCCACTCAGATTCGCGCGCCATACATGCCAGCTCCGTTTCCTGCGCTCGCATCCGAACCGCTTACTTCAGATCTATTGCCTGCGCCCGTCTGTTCCAGTTCGCCTGGAAGACTCGTCCCTGCCTCTTCCACAACAGCACCGCGCGGCCTGTGCCTCCTCCCCACACCGCCGGCGACGGCTTACGCCTCCTCCACGCGTCGATGGCTGCGGCTTGGCCCTGTCCGCCCTTATGGACACCAACGTTGGCGGTCTGCACTTGCAACATAAAACACTTGATTCAACATACATTTAAAACAGATAAAATGGGACATACGCTTGTAACATATATGTCAAACATATGCAGCTTTCAGATAAAACAATTGCAACATAAAAAACACTTGTTGCAATATAAGACTAAAACAGCTGAAACATTTAGAACATACTGTTGGAACATATGTGTGAAAACATATGCAACATCCAGATAAAAAACAATTGCAACATATGTCTTATCGGGTATCGATATTAGGGATACCAAAGCAAGGAACTTAGCGCCCACGCTGACTTTCCCGGATGGCTCGAGACGTATTATAAGGTCTCACCCGACCCCAAGGTCGCGGGCTCTGTCTCGCCCGACAACGAGGCCATGGGCTCCATCTCGCCCAACCCCTTGGGTAGGGGATTGGGCTCCGTCTCGCCCGACCCCAAGGACGCGGGTTCCGTCTCACCTAAGGCTACGGGCTCTGTCTCGCCCGACCTTGAGGCCACAGGCTCTGTCTTGCCCAACCCCTTGGGTGAGGGTCAGGCTCTGTCTCGCCTGACCCCAAGGACATGGGTTTCGTCTCGCCCAAGGACATGGGCTCTGTCTCGCCCGACCTCGAGGCCATGGGCTCAGTCTTACCTGACCTCAAAGCCGCGGGCTCCGTCTCGCTCGACCCCAAGGACGTGGATTCTGTCTCGCCCAATCCCTTGGGTGGGGGCGGGCTCCATCTCACCCAACCCAAAGGACACGAGTTCCGTCTTGCCCAAGGCCATGGGCTCCGTCTCGCCCGACCTCGAGGCTGCGGGCCCTGTCTTGCCCGACCTCGAGGCCACGGGCTCCGTCTCACCCGACCCCAAGGACACGGTTTTCATCTATCCCAAGGTCGCGGGCTCCGTCTCGCCCGACCCCAAGGACATGGTTTCCGTCTCTCCCAAGGTCACGGACTCTGTCTCGCCCGATCGAGAGGATGCGGGTTCCGTCTCGTTCGACAGGGACCCATACCACCGCCAACCACTCTAGGTCCAAGCGTATAGGCCTGGGTCCAAAAGTCTGACGCCAGGGAAGAGGCTGGCATGCCATGATGTAACCTGTGGTCATGACGGGCCATACCTGGGGATTCACATCAAGAACAGTGTCGGGCATGCCGGTGCTGTTCTGCCTAATCCTCGTATAGACGCTGACAGACACGTCAGTTCACCACGGCATCCGTCGGGACGGAGTGGAACGTCATGACCAGCAGATGACGCCTGCGTATGGTGCTAGTGATGAACAGGGCTGTGATATGGAGCCGTCCCTATTGACATCTACAGGATCGGTGGGACCTGCATAAAGGAGAAGAAGGACCCAACAACCCTGGAAACCTTCTCTCTCTCGTTCTTCTCCTTTTCCTCCTCTGTAACCTGTGCTTTCCCTTCACCTATAAAAGGTGGAGCTGGGCGCCCCATGAGAGGAGGAGATCAGAACATAAGAGCATGACACGAGCACACGGCTGAGCGGCAAGCGAGCTCTTAGCACCTGTTCACTCCTTCCACCAGAGACTTGGGATCCTCTCCTCCTCTCACCTAGTTTATAACCCCTACTATACACCAAGTGCCGATAACACGAGCAGCAGCGAACTAGGACTTAGGGATGTTCCACCCAAACTAGTATAAACCCTTATATTCTCCTGAGCACACCATCCGAGCCTAGACTGTGCAAATATAAATTTACTCATCGGTGGTCCAAAAACATCGACAGTTGGCGCACCTAGGTAGGGGCTTTTTGCGTGTCTCGATGTCAACATCAGGCCTCAGATGGCTAGTCATGGCGTCAGCTGGGTCCTGGGTGCGCATGTGTGCTTTGGGAACCTAAACTTTATCATTACGATGGAGGAAGAGTTGACATGAGTTCCCACCACCGTCCAGCCTCTCCACTTCGCCAGTCTCAACACAATCGCCGAGGCGCTTGAGGAGCAGTAGCTGCATGCATCGAAGACCTATGCCCTCGGGAGCGACCAGCTTCTTGGCTTTGATTACGGGAGGCTAGAGCACCAGCTCGGCACCTTCCTAGGACCCCGACCATCCTGGGAGGAACCTGTGCTGCCTCACCTTCTCGTTCGCCAATGTCATGATATAGCTTGCTAGAGGAGATCGCTCTCCCCGGAATACCTCATCCAGAGCGCCTCGACAGTGCCCCTGTTCAGTCTGTGCAACGCCACAAAGACTATTGGCCACCTTGTGGCGCAGCGCACGCCCCTATCCCTATGAATGATGAGTTCGTAGGGATGATCGAATACATCATGGAATCTTTCCACGACCTTCTTGTAGGAGAATCGGAGTCGCCCTCCGACTTTGACTCTAGCAGGGGGAGCCATCGTCCCTCGCGAGAATGTTTCATGGTAGGTACCCCTGAGGGATACATCAAATGCATCCATGAGGGAGGGGCTACCCCAACAGATGACCTCGACGATGAGTTCAAGGGGGATGTAGGGTAAAGCAGCTAAGGGCGCAGCACCAAGAGCTCAAAGAAGCACGATTCTAGCTCGAGCAGGAACACATGGAGCTTGAGCGAGAGATTGAGTGCCATGGAGACGGTGGGCGTGCATGCGCTGTGGCCCACGACGTGAACCGAAGGATCATCGAGGATGACAAAGCCCTCCCATACTTCACCCGGGCAAGCTAGAACATCACTACCATGGTGGCCTTGCTCTGGGGGCTTCTGGAGCCTACAAACCCGAGGATCGTCGAGCCCATCGTGAGATTTACACGCTACTCAAGTGTGTGGCGGAGCAGCAGACTGAGAGCTCGCTGTCCTGACGATGTGAGCTCGATGCTAGCTAGCACGTGCCCTCATAGTGACCCAACAAGGACATGTTGGTCCACCAGGCGTAGTGAGGCGATAGGCCACTCGCCGTGTCCTCGGTGCATGAGCGTCTCAGCCTCCACCGGTGACACACGCAACACCCTTATTGCCCGCAGGCATGCTTGCGGCGATGAGAGGGAGGAGGCTAGCCATGGCTACCACCCTCATTGTGGTGGACACTATGATAGCGGCGAGGACCAAAGCCTAAGCCCTGACTTGCCAGGACCTCAGGCCTTTGGTCAACACATCCTCAACGTTGTCTTCCCATCGGGGTACTGACCGCCGACCAACATCCTAAAATACTCCAAGGAAATAAACCCTAGACTGTGGCTCGAGGACTATCGGCTTGCTTGCCAAGCCAGAGGAGTGGATAGTGACAATTTCATTATCCACAACCTTCCATTGTTCTTGGCTGATTCGGTGCGAACTGTGGTTGGAACACCTTCTGCCCAACCGAATCCAAAGTTAGGTGGACCTAAAAGAGATCTTCATAGAAAACTTTCAGGGCACATACGTGTGTCCTGAGAACCCATGGGATCTCAAAAACTGACCGACATAAGTCTAGAGAAACTCTTTATGGGCACGTCCAGTGCTTCTTTCGGTAGTGCAATGAGCTGCCCGACATCATCGACGCCGATGTCATAGGAGCTTTCCTATCTGAGACCACCTACGAGTTCCTAGTTCACAAGCTGGGACATAAGGGTCCGTGAACCACCAAGGAGCTCCTCGACATCGCCACTAGCCATGTCTCGGGTGAGGAGGCGGTTAGGGCAATTTTTGACCGCCCTAAGGGCAAGGCAAAGCAGGACGAGGACACCAGTGAAGGCGCCTCCAACCGTCCCAACAAGAAGAAGAACAAGCAGCGATGCGAGGGCTCACTCATGGCCACTACCGACCATAAGGGGGTTGGAAGCCTGATGAGGGTACCCTAGACCACTTCGAGAAGCTGCTCGAAGGGGCATGCCCAAACCATGCTTTCCCTGTCAAGTACCCATACAAGGAATGCATCCTCATGAAGCGGTGCTTGTCCGAAGGCTCCAATAAGGGGGAGCATAGGAAGGAGCCCAAGCTGGCCACAGACGACGCCAAGGGGAAGGACGGTGGATTTTTTATGCTAGATGGCTACCTCATGATCTTTGGAGGGTCGGCGGCCTATGACTCCAAGCGTTGCCAGAAGCTTGTGCACCGCAAGGTCTATACGACCGAGCAGGTAGCGCCTTCCTTCCTTCGATGGTCGGAGTCTGCCATAACCTTTGATCGGACCTGACCACCCAGAAAGCGTCCCATAGCCAGGAAGATACCCGCTCGTGGTTGACCCAATCATCAACATGAAGTGGCTTACCAAGGTGCTGATGGATGGAGGCAGCGGCCTCAACATCATATACGCCGAAATGCTCGACGCCATGGGCATCGACCGATCACACATCCGGCCGACCAGGGTGCCTTTCAATGGCATCATGCCTAGAAAGCAGGCCGTGCCACTTGGGTAGATCAATATGTCTATCACCTTTGGGAATCCGACCAACTATAGGACAAAGACCCTTACCTTCGAGGTGGTCGGTTTTCACGAGACCTACCACATCATCCTAGGACATCCATGCTACGCGAAGTTCATGGTCCATCCCCAACTACACCTATCTAAAGTTGAAGATGCTAGGTCCATGTAGGGTCATCACCATCAGCACCTCCTTCTTGCGCGCCTATGAGTGTGAGGTTGAGTGCTACAAACACGCCACGACAATTGTCGCCTCCAAAGAGCTTGCGACCATCAGGGAGGAGAACATTGAAGAAGCACCCGACCCCAAGCAGTTGGCCAGGACTTTTGAGCCTATAGAGGGTACCAAGGAGGTCCTCATAGACCCCAGCGGCTCCAAGGGCAAAGTGGTGCGCATCGGCACCACACTTTCCTCCAAATAGGAAAGAGCGCTCGCCAACTTCCTCCATGCCAACAAAGACATATTTGCTGTGGAGACCCTCAAACATGCTAGGCATTCTAAGAGAAGTCGCCGAGCATGCCTTGAAGATTAGGCTAGGCTCCAAGCTGGTGAAGCAGTGTCTGCGTTGCTTTAATGAGGAGAAACTGCAAGGCCATCGATGAGGAGATTGCGAAGCTTTTGGTGGCCAGGTTCATCAAGGAAATATACCACCCCGAGTGGTTAGCCAATCCTGTTCATGTACAAAAAAGAGTAGGAAATGGAGAATATGTGTTAACTACACTGGTCTCAACAAAGCATGTCTAAAGGATCCGTTTTCTTTACCACGCATAGGACTAAATAGTCGACTCAACCTTCGGGTGTGAAACCCTTGGCTTCCTTGATGCATACTCCAGGTACCATCAAATCACGATGAAAGAGTCCAACCGACTCGTGACATCTTTCATCACCCCATTCAGATCGTTCTGCTATGTCACAATGTCGTTCGGTCTAAAAAAACACGGAGGCTACGCTATCAGCGTTGTATGCTCAAGTGTTTCAGGGACCTCATTGGGCAAACCATTGAGGCATACATAGATGACATCGTGGTCAAGTCTAAATGGGCTAACCAGGTCGTAGCTAACCTAGAGCAGACCTTAGCGAAACTCTAAGCAAACGGCATGAAACTCAACCCCAAGAAATGTGTTTTTGACGTCCCAAGGGGTATGCTGCTAGGTCTTATCATCTCCGAGCACGACATCGAAGCCAACCCAGAGAAGATCTTAGCCATCATGAGGATGGGCCTGATTCAGAACATAAAGGGGGTACAACGAGTTATAGGGTGCCTCGCCACGCTCAGCCGCTTTATCTCACGCCTCGGCAAACATGGTCTCCCCCTCTATTGGCTTCTGAAGAAGGCCGACCACTTTGAATGGAGGCCCAAGGCCTAGGAGGCAATTAACAAGGTCAAGCAGCTCCTAACGAAGGCCCCGATCCTAATCTCTCTAACCAACGGGGAACCGCTTCTGCTCTACATTACGGCCACCACGCAAGTGGTCAGCGCTGCCCTAGTGATAGAGTGAGAAGAAGAGGGACACGCCATCAAAGTGCAGCATCCCGTGTGCTTCATTGGCGAGGTCTTATCCGATTCCAAGACTCGCTACCCCCAAATCTAGAAACTTCTGTACGTCGTCCTTATCGCCAAGAGGAAGTTGCGTCACTACTTCAAGTCGCATCCGGTGATGGTCGTGACGTCCTTCCCTCTTGGCGAGGTTGTCTAAAACTGGGATGCCACAGGAAGAATCACGAAGTGGGCACTCGAGCTGATGGGTCAAGGCATTTCATATTCCCCTTTGACGGCCATCAAGTCCTAAGTGCTGGCTGATTTCGTTGCAGAGTGGACCAAGATCCAAATGCCACCAGCAGTCATCGACCAAGAGTACTGGATGATGTACTTCGATGGATCGCTGATGAAGAAAGGCGCCAGCGTGGGGCTAGTCTATGTTTCACCCCTCAGGGTATTCATGAGGTACATGATTTATATCCATTTCCCCTCCTCCAACAATGCGGCCTGAGTATGAGGCACTCATCAATGGCCTGCGCATCGCCATCAAGTTGGGTATCTGATGGCTTGATGTTTGGGGCGACTCCCAGCTGGTCATCGATGAAGTCATGAAGGAATCAAGCTACCATAATGCCAAGATGGCTGTGTATTATCGAGAAGTCCACCAATTGAAGGACAAGTTCAACGGTCTTGAGCTCAATTACATCCTGAGGCATCTCAATGAGGCGACTGACACGCTGGCGAAAATGGCGTTCGGCCGAGAGCTAGTGCCGATGGGCGTCTTCGCTAGTGATCAATACAAGCCCTCGGTCCGCTACAAGGAGCCAGAATAGACCAGTGATAAGCCACCTACTTTGGGCTCGGGGGCTAACCAGCCGGCAGCTCCATCCGACCCCAAAGTAATGGAACTTGATGAGGATCCAACGACAGAGCCCGACCCTCTAGACAACTTGAGGATGCCTTACCTCGACTACCTCTTCCATGAGGTGCTGTGGACAGACAAAATGGAGGCTCGGTGGCTTGCGCGTCTTGCCAAGTCCTTTGTCGTTATTGAGGGTAAGCACTATAGGCGAAGCCACACCAGGATCCTGCAGCGCTGCATCTCCATTGAACAAGAGAAGTAGTTGCTGAGTGATATCCATGGTGGGGTCTATGGGCACTATGCCTGCACCTAGGACCCTAGTTGGAAACATGTTTTGACAAGGCTTCTACTGGCCGACCGTAGTAGCCGATGCTGAACAGATTGTGCACACCTATGAAGGGTGTCAATACTACGCTCGACTAGACCCACCTGTCGGCCCAAGCACTCCAAACGATCCCTATCATGTGGTCGTTCACAATCTAGGGGCTCGATCTGGTCGGACCTCTCAAGAGAGTGCCCTGAGGGCTATACGCACCTGCTTATCGCCATAGACAAGTTTACAAAGCAGATAGAGGCTCGACCGATCTCCGCGATCAAGTCTGAGCAAGCCGTGTTGTTCTTCCTTGACATCATCCATCGCTTTGGAGTCCCAAACTCCATTATCACAGACAACAACATGTAGTTCACTAGGAAAAAGTTCCTCCAATTCTACGATGAATACCACATCCGCGTCGATTAGGCCATTGTGGCGCACCCCCGCACAAACGGGCAGGTCGAGCGCACTGAACGTCATGGTCCTACAAGGCCTTAAGCCTAGGATCTTCAACCGGTTGAACAAGTTTGGCAGACGATGGGTCATGGAGCTTCCTACTGATGCTCTAGAGCCTAAGGATGACCCCTAGCCGGGCCATGGGCTACACGCCATTCTTCATGGTCTATGGTTACGAGGCTATCCTCCCGACCAACCTCGATTATGGAGCATCGAGGGTCAGGGCTTACGACAAACAGGGAGCTAAGGCGTCCCATGAGGATGCCATAAACCAGCTAGATGATGCGCACAATGTTGCCCTCCTCCACTCGGCCAAGTACCAGCAAGCGTTGCACTGGTACCATAGCCGTCGAGTGCGGGGTCGGCCCTTCAACGTCGAGGACCTAGGTGCTCCGCCTCGTCTAGAGCAACAAGAACCGCCACAAGCTCTCTCCACCATGGGAGGGACCATACGTTGTCGTGGAGCTGCTCTGACCAGGCACCTATAAGCTCAAGACCATCAACGGCGAAGTCTTCGTCAACGCCTAGAATATGGAACAGCTACGTCGCTTTTACCCTTAATCTACTCACACTTTCTCTTATTGATTTCACTATCGACTCCTCGGTCTTTAGTAACACCCGACTCTAGTAATGGCAAGGGGTCGGGCCTCACTCAAGGATTGATAAGAGCATATCTATCTGGTAGACATTCTCTACACCCAACCCTTTCCCACGTTAAGATCTAGAAGTAAGGGTTACAGAAACAAACGTTGAGTAAAACTGGTCAGACCGTAAGAAACCTACACCCTAGTGGCTATGGCGTTTTTGCTCACCAGCGTGATCAGAGTTTTTTGCTCGCACCCCGAGCTTTTTAGCCTTAACTACGGAAAGAGTTAGAACACATTAAAGAGTATATATATCCGGTAGACATTCTCTATGCTCGACCCTTTTTCACGTTAAGATCTAGAAGCAAGGGTTATAGAAATGAATGCTGAGTAAAATTGGTTGGACTGTAAGAAACCTATGTCCCCAATGGCTATGGCGTTTTTGCTCACCAGCGTGATCAGAGTTTTTTCACCCGCACCTTGAGCTTTGTAGCTTTAACGATAGAAAGGGTCAGAACGCATTAACCTTTTTATACAAAAATGGGAGAAGAGCTAAAAATCTATTTAGCCATAACGAAATTTAAGAGCTTGTCCACTTATTACAACTTCACCATCTGGCTTATCTACCTAACTAATTTCTTGGGGGATGATCTCATCCTCTATCTTGGTAGGTAAGTCCTGTGTCAGAGGGGCCACCTCCTTCTCGATGTTGTCCATCTCAACGTCGGTGTAGATAGGCGCAAGAACCATCATAGGTAAGGAGGGATACAGAGCTGCAAATGCCCCTATGGCCCATTTAGGCCTAGGAGTTTGAAGGCTGGCCCTTAGAGTGAGGGGTGGAAAGGGATGGACCCACTAGCGGCCAGTACCTAGGCGCACGAGCGCCTGCCTGACATCCTAGCCCATGTTCGAGTCTTGATCGGTTCCCAGTCCATGGTTTTTCCTTGAAGAAAGGCAACGAGCCCTTAGGATCGGTCGAACGGACCCAAGAATATATGGATTGGCCATTGAAAATCTAGAGTTGGTCACCAACTGACTCATGCCGGACCCCCATGAACAGGAAGCTGGGGCCCTACTCAGGACTAGCCCGTTAATAGCTCATCAAGCACCATGTTTCATCCATCGAGGGAAAACATGGCACGGCTCAGCCCCTCCATTTTATCAAAAAATGCTTGAGGGATGTCGATCACAAAGATGAGCTGACCCCTCGACCAGACCCCTACAACAGCGTGGGGGCTCGAGGGAAGTTGGACTCTCAAGGAGATCGAATGCATGGTCACAAGACAATAGGCTCAGACGAATCAAAGCCTAGGGGGCTGGGATCAAGAAAAATCTTTCCAACCTCCCAAATCCTACGGTTACATGCCCCCAAGAAGACCGATCATGACAAAAGGGAATCGCCATCCTACCAGGACACACTGCGGGCTACAAAAAGAAGGCCAAGGCCCTCAGAGTCCTCTTGTCTAAAAAAGCCTCCAAAAGAGTATTCTACTCCTCTGTAGGCTTGGGGGCTACTGTCGGGTATCGATATTAGGGATACCCAAAGCAAGAAAGTTAGCAGTCCACGCTGAGTTACCCAAATAGCTCAAGACGTATTATAAGGTCTTGCCCGACCCCATGGCGCGGGCTCCGTCTCGCCCTGACCTCGAGGCCGCGGGCTCCATCTCGCCCAACCCTTGGGTAGGGGTCGGGCTCCGTCTCGCCAGACCCCAAGGACACGGGTTCTGTCTAGCCCAAAGACACAGGCTCCAGTCTCGCCTGACCTCGAGGCCGCGGGCTCCATCTCACCCAACCCCTTGGGTGGGGTGTTGTGCTCTGTCTCGCTCGACTCTAAGGACGTGGGTTCCATCTCGCCCAAGGCCACGAGTTCCGTCTGGCCCGACCTCGAGGCCATGGGCTCTGTCTCGCCCAACCCCTTTGGTGGGGGATCAGGCTCCGTCTCACCTGATCCCAAGGACATGGGTTCCATCTTGCCCAAGGCCGCAGGCTCTGTCTCGCCCGACCTCGAGGCCATGGGCTTCGTCTTGCCTGACCTTGAGGCCGTGGGCTTTGTCTCGCCCGACCCCAATGACGCGGGTTCTGTCTCACCCAAGGCCGTGGGCTCTGTCTCATCTGACCTCGAGGTTGCAGGCTCCGTCTCGCCCAACCCCTTAGGTGGGGATCGGGCTCCGTCTCGCCTGACCCCAAGGACGCGGGTTCCATCTCGTCCAAGGCCACGGGCTCCGTCTCGTCCAACCTCAAGGCCGCGAGCTTTGTTTTGCCCAATCTCAAGGCCGTGGGCTCCATCTCGCCCTGACTCCTTAGGTGTGGGCTCCATCTCGCCCAGCCCCAAGGACACGGTTTCTGTCTCGCCAAAGGTCATGGGCTTTGTCTCGCCCGATCTCGAGAATGCGGGTTCCGTCTCGTCCAACGGGGACCCATACCGCCGCCAACCACTCCAGGTCAAAGCGTATGGGCCTGGGTCAAAACTCTGACGTCAGAGAAGAGGCTGGCTCACCACGATGTAACATGTGGCCATAACGGGCCATATATGGGGATTCACATCAAGAACAGTGTCGGGCGTGCCGGTGCTGTTCTACCTAATCCTCGTATGGACGCTGACAGGCATGTCAGTTCACCACGACGTCTGCCGAGACGGAGTGGAATGCCATGACCGACAGATGATGCTTGCGCATGGTGCCCAGTGATGAACAGGACCGTGACATGGAGCCATCCTTATTGACATCTACATGATTGACGGAACTCACATGAAGGAGAAGAAGGATCCGGCAACCCTGGAAGCCTTCTTCTCTCTCGTTCTTCTCCTTTTCCTCCTCTATAACCCGCGCTTTCCCTTCACCTATAAAAGGGGAAGCAGGGACACCCCATGAGTGGGGGAGATCGGAACACAAGAGCATGACACGAGCACATGGCTGAGCAACAAGCGAGCTCTCAGCACCCGTTCACTCCTTCCACCAGAGACTTAGGATCATCTTCCTCTCTCGCCTGTTTGTAACCCCTACCGCCGCAAACCAAGTGTCGGTAACACGAGCAGCAGCGAACTGGATGTAGGGACGTTCCACCCAAACCAGTATAAACTCTTATGTCCTCCGAGCACACCATCCGAGCCAGACGCGCAAATATAAATTTACTCGTCGGTGGTCCGAAAACACTGACATGTCTGAAAACCGATAAAACATTTTGAACAAACGCTTGTAACATGCTTCTGAAGCACTTGCAATATATGCAACATGTGCAACATCCTCCGATCTAGTTTTTGCAACATCCATGAGAAATAACTGCAACATACCTTTCAAACGACTGAAACACCTGAAACATACATTTCAACATAGGGAAGTGGAAGCCTGGACCTGTCGATTGCAGCTGTCGAAGTCGGAGTCGGCGGCGAATGGCGGTGCACGAGCACCACCGCCACCAGCGCTCTAGTACCGGACTTGGCTCGGCTGCAACGGTGGGGGATGGGGAATGAGGAGTGCCATGGACGTCGGGGTGGGGGGAGCTCGGTCACTGGGGTGAGAGAGGGCGTCGCACCGGGGTGGAGGAGAGTCGCCCACTCCTCTGCAACACTGTCACACCACCTCCATCAATCTCAGTTTGGAGGTGAGTGAATTTCGCTCTTGCTCCATGAATCTCGCAGGGGTGAGGGAGAGGGCCGCCGGATCTGCAGGCGTTGGGGGCTCCCGGTGAGGAAGGACGCTGAACATTGGTGCGCTGCGGTAGGGGATGAGCAGGGGATGAGGAGTGCGGAAGGGGTAAGAGTGGGAGCAAAGTGGCGCTAGACGTGCAGTAGTTGATTTTGTTAGACGAGGTGTTTTTTTAGACGAGCGACTTAAAGGACAAGGAGTGGAGCGAGACGTCATGTGTTGCGAACGTGTAGCATTGCCGAAGTCTAAAACGACGTGGTCCGCTGACGTGCACGGAGAGGTGAGGGGCGCGAGTAGATATTTCAGGAGGTCACGGAGACAACTGGGCTTTGGTCCAATTCATTCGTTGACAGCCCATTGAGGACGTTTACGAGTAGGGCTCCAATTGAATAAACAACTTGGCCCGATCGGTCTCCAGGGCTGGTGGGCCCATCTACTCGGAATCATCAGTTCATCCCCGCGCCCCTCGCCTCGCCGTGCTCGCCCCTTGTCTCAGCGGCGCGCAAGGCCGCCGACGCGAGCGCCCTCCCTCGTCCTCGCCGTTGCCGCACGCACCGCCCCCGCCCCCGCCCCCGCCCCCCACCCCTCACCCCCCCCCCCCCCCCCCCTCTCTCGCGTCGGCGTCCTTTCCTTTCCTTTCTCGCGTCCTGCGGAAGGGGGAAGGGAGAGAGGCTCGACCACATCCGCCGGTGGGGGGAGGCATGGGGGGAGGCGAATGCGCCCTGGGCGACGCCGCGGTAGGCAAGGAAACCCTAAACTACGACGACGATGACGTCGAGATGGCCGACGCGGACTCGGACACGGAGCAAGCCCCAGCAGCTGAGGTCTCCGCCAGCGCCAGCGGCGGGCAGGCGGAGAAGGCCGGACCAGAGAGAAAGAAGAAGAGGAGGAAGAAGAGGAACAAAGGGAGGCAGGATGGGCCGCCCACCAACATCGCAGACATTAATCGGTAAAAAGCCTTGAAGAGGATCATATAGAACCCAGCAAACGATTTGGACATTTCGAACTAAAAACTGTATGTATTTCAAATGAAATTGCTTTACGGATAAATAGTTTCGATTCATCCAGTGGAAGTTACAACGATACACTGCTCTTGTTTTTAATAGACACATTACAAGTTCATAGATTTGTGTTTATAATCAGCATTCTTCTTATCTGATATAAAAAAGAATTCGAAATAATAGCTTTGGAGGGATAATTGCTGTAATGAGTATGTGTAGGTTGTTGTGCTTTACTTCTTTTGATCTGAAGAGGTACTGAGTTTAGCTTTTGACATGTCTTCTTGGCAGACTGTTTTGTTTTACAAACAACTTGTAGTTATTTAAGTTGTGATTGATTTCTTATCATGTATTGGTATTCAGAATTTGGCTTCCATTACCACTGATTTGGCCCAGGAAAGTCTGTTTTTCCTTGTGCATCCAGTATGCGTTAGGTTGCTGAATTTCATAAACTCCTTTTATCCCTGATGCAGATTTGTTCTTAACACTTGCAAGCGCTTGAAGGAGAAGAAGTCGTACCTTGTCTGGAATGCTGTTGGTTGCCTTGGTGTCACTGCTGTCAGTGATCTTGTTAGAGAGGTATGCAATGCTTATGTTGAACAGTGCTGCACTACTGCTGAAAGTTTATTTAGTCACTGGATAAGTTTATTAGAAGAAATAGTTTAACTAATAAGTGGCTTCTTGCTTTTCTACTAAAACAGTATAAATGACATTGAATATTTGTATTTTAAGCTATTGTTGACCTTTTGTTTTGCAAGGCACTTCAATGATAGACCAGTATAGTAAGTCGTCCTATCTTTTCATTGGAGATCTGTTGCCCACTGCTTTTACAAGCATCACTGCCTTGGTTCTTTTTGCAGTTCCATGGATTTCTTTGTTTGTGTACTTGAGAGGTTTGGAGTAATTTCAGAAGAATCTCTGAAAAATATTACCGTTTACATAGTTGATTTGGTGACCTATCAATTTGGAGTTAAGTTTCTATTTCATTGCTACAATGCTATGACCTCCCTATATCATACTCTGTATTCTGTAATGCAAAGTCATTAACATTCAATTTTAGGAGTTAGTATATCAAGTGTTCTGTTAAATCTGTCGTTTGGTTTGTATATGTGTAGTTTGTGATACTTAGATGTTTATTCCTGCCGTAGTTGTTATCCTAAATATATTTGATTCTAGGTGGAGGCTATTCAGAAGTGTGGTGGGCAAACTATTGCTGATGGAAGCCTGTTTCCGCACAGGTGGTGGAATTCTCTGGAACATCTTAAAGTCGCGGGAACCCAAGGCTTACAAGGAAATAATGGCAAAGGGGAAGGAACTTGAGGTACAATTTTTTGTTATTATGAATGGATTAATTATATGTATGATGCTTATACTACGAAAATAATAACAACAAAAAAGGTACGAAATCATTTAGTCCCAAGGAAGTTGTTGTAGGCAATAGATGAAACCCAGCAAGACCCACAAGAGTGGAAAAAGGAAGCAACCTAGATATGCTTTAGCAATTATGTACAGGAGATAAATGTAGTAATCTTGTCTTCAAATCAAGTAACTTTGTCATTTTCCTCAGTTTTTTTTCTACCTTTCCAAAAGAACTTGAGTCACTGATTCTGGTACTGACTGAGAATCGATCCACCACCGTTAAGATCACCGACTTGCCATGCACCTTGGGAAGGCCGTCGATGAAGTCCATAGAGATGTCGGCCCACACCTGTGACGGCATGTCCAGGGGTTGGAGGAGGCCAGCCGGCTGTGGTCGGCGTCTTGTTGCGTTGGCACACGTCGCAGGAGCGGACGAAATCCTGCACAAGCTTGCGGTCGCTGGTGATGGATAAGTCTGGCTGCTATGGTCTTTGTGGGGGTGTTGTGGTCTTTGTGGGGGTGTTGTGGTCTTTGTGTTTTTAGGACAGCATAGGACAACATCTTAGATTAGAGGACAGCATCTAGGACAGCATCTTAGACTAGCATCTAGAGGACAACATCTTAGCATCTAGGACTTGGCTGGCTAGCAGCCTATAAATATGTATCCCCAACCCCTTGGGTTGGCATGGCATTGAGAAATAAACTAGAAAATTGTCCCAACTCCTAGTGTCATCCTCTCTCGATGAGAGTAAGAATTCCGCTACTTTCAAGAGTGAGAATTCAGCGACTAACAATTGGTATCAGAGCCGTATTATCCTGTAGCCTGAGCATCTCCTGCTCATCTCCTCTCCCAGCCACACAACAGCCCCAGTTGCGAGCAGCAGCTCCTGCCGCTCCTGCTCACTCCTCCCCCGCGCAGACGAGCAGCAACTCGTCTGAAGCAGCCCTCTCCCCACGCAGCAGCCTCCCGGTAGCGCGTCATGTCCGCAGGGCAGTCTCAGCGCTCGGTTGCCTCGAGCACGCGGCGTCGGCAGGAGGCCGAACTTGCCACGGCAGAGGAACGCGAGCGAGCGGCGGCAGAGACCGCTGCAGCGGCGGCAAGGGCGTCGAGGCTGGCAGCGGCGGAGCTGGCAGCAGCCAGAGCGGAGGCGGAAGCAGCGGCGGCGGCGAATGCAGCGCGTGCGGCGGCGGCGGAGGTCGAGGCTCTGCGCGGCAGCATCGGCAGCTCCATTTCCACTGACGACACTGCCGACGCGGACCTCAAGCTGCTAGAGAGGGAGGCAGCGCGAGCGCGGGCGGCGCAGTGGGCAGCCGCGCACGCCCACGAGCGTGGCGGCAGCCCAGACAGGCGCGGACGCGCTGGCGGCGCTCCTGGAGGAGGCGCACATGGCGGTGGCGGTCCTGGGGCAGCCGCGCACGCCCACGAGCGCAGCGGCAGCCCAGACAGGCGCGGACGCGCTGGCGGCGCTCCTAGAGGAGGCGCGCACGGCAACGGTGGCGGACGGGTCGATGGAGAGCGTAGGTCTTCACAGGTAGCGTGGCTCTCTCTCCCCGGATCGGTACCGACGGGTCGATGGAGAGCGCGGCCTTCACAGGCAGCATGGCTCCCTCTCCCCGGATTGGTACCGTGGTTACCACGGGCTCTAGGCTGTTGTCAGGGACGTCGGTCCCGTCGGTGGGTGGCCTACCCTCACCAAGACCAACCACGTCGAGTGGGCTGCGGTGATGAGGGTAAAGCTCCAGGTGCGGACACATGTGGGAGGCAGTCCGATACGGCGACGTCGACTACGACCTAGATCGACGGGCGCTGGATGCCCTCATCGCTGCAGTCCCGCTCGAGATGCAGTTCTCGCTTACCAACAAGCGGACTGCCAAGGAGGCTTGGGACGTCATCGCTGCGGCACGCATCGGCAGCGACCGCGCCCGCAAGTCCACACTGCAGGCACTTCGCAAGGAGTGGGAGAACCTGGCCTTCAAGCCAGGTGAGGACGTTGACGACTTTGCTCTCCGTCTCAACACTCTGTTGCAGAAGATGGTGCAGTTCGGCGATGACACCTATGGCGAGGAGAGAGCTGTCGAAAAGCTCTTTCGCTGCGTCCCCGAGAAGTACAAGCAGATGGCTCGCTCGATCGAGTCCCTGCTGGATCTCTCCACGATGTCGATCAAGGAGGCGATAGGTCACCTCAAGGTCGTCAACAGCGATGAGTCACAGTCTCTCTCGGGGCCCATCACCACTGGCGGGAAGCTCCTTCTCACTCGGGAGCAGTGGCTTGCCAGCAAAGGTGATCGGAAGAAGGGGGAGCCTTCTTCCGCGACAGGCAGCCGCAAGCGTGGCAAGCCACGCAAGGCGCGCAGAGACTGCCTAGGCCGGGGCGCGAGGACGTGCCGAGGGTGATGCCCGCGGAGGCGCCCAGGGCGGCGCCGCCGGCAGGCACAAGCCGGCACGAGACGATGCATGCCGCAACTGCGGCCTAGCTCAGCCAATTGGGCCAAGGACTGCCGACAGCCACAACGCGGCCAGGCCCACGTCGCACAGGCGGAGGAGGAGCTGGCTCTGTTCATGGCACATGCAAGCATTGAGCTACTTCCAGCGGCACCGGCCGCAGCGGCTCTCCTCCACCTCGATGAGCCAAAAGCACACGCCCTCCTCGGCGACAGCTCCGGCAACGACAAGACTGACAGGTGGTGCCTTGACACCAGCGCCACCCATCACATGACCGGTCGACGGGAGTTCTTCACCGAGCTTGACTCTAGCGTCCGAGGCTCCGTCAAGTTTGGGGATGCCTCCGGTGTGGAGATCAAGGGCGTCGGCTCCGTCATCTTCACCACCGTGTCTGGTGAGCACTAGGCTGCTCACCTGGAGTCTACTACATCCCCACGTTGAGGAACTCCATCATCAGCTTGGGACAGCTGGATGAGAACGGTTCGCGCGTGGTGGTTGAGGACGGAGTCATGAGGATTTGGGATCGGCGTCGTCGCCTTCTTGCCAAGGTATCCAGAAGCGCAAATCGACTCTACGTCCTTAACATGCAGGTGGCACAACCCCTCTGTCTCGCTGCTCGTCGGGACGACGAGGCGTGGCAGTGGCACGAGCGTTTCAGGCACCTTCACTTTGAGGCCCTAAAGCGGCTCAGTGCCACGGAGATGGTGCGAGGCCTGTCGTGCCTTGACCATGTGGAGCAGCTCTGCGACATTTGCGTGTTGACGAAGCAGAGGCAACTCCCCTTTCCACAGCGGGCTAGCTTTCGAGCCAAGGAGAGGCTCGAGCTTGTACACGGGGACTTGTGTGGCCCGGTGACATCGGCCACACCGGGAGGATGACGCTACTTCCTGCTGCTCGTCGACGACCTCTCCCGCTACATGTGGGTGATGGTCCTCGGCAGCAAGGGAGAGGCTACGGACGCCATCAGGCGCGCGCAGGCTGCTGCGGAGGCGGAGTGTGGCCGCAAGCTGCGCATCGACAACGGCGGCGAATTCACGACTGCTGAATTCACGTCGTACTGCGCTGACGAGGGCATTCAGCGCCACTACTCCGCGCCGTACAGCCTGCACAGTAGAACGGCGTCGTCGAGCGGCGCAACCTAGACGGTTGTGGGGATGGCTCGGGCCCTCCTCAAGCAGAGGGGGATGCCGGCTGTCTTCTGGGGAGAGGCGGCGGATGACGGCCGTCTACATCCTCAACCGCTCGCCTACCAAGGCGCTCGACGGCAGGACGCCGTACGAGGCTTGGCATAGGCTGCAAGCCGGCGGTCTCCCACTTGCGGGTCTTCAGCTGCCTCGCGTTCGCCAAGGAGCTTGGCCACATCAGCAAGCTCGACGACAGGAGCACTCCGGGAGTGTTCATCGGCTACGCGGAGGGCTCGAAGGCCTACCGCATTCTTCGACCCTGAAGACACAGCGTGTGCGCATGGCGCACGACGTTCTGTTCGACGAAGGGCGAGGATGGGCATGGTGACAAGGCGGTGGACGACGGCTCGGCTCCGACGTACGACGACTTCTCTGTCGAGTACGTCCACTTCGAGGGAGCTGGGGGAGTAGGCGGCTCTTCTTCGGCGAGCGCGTCTACCCCAGTCCCCGAGCCTTCACCGTTCCCGGCGCCTGCTACTCCGACAGCACCACGCTCTCCAGCCAGGACCTCAGCTACGATGAGTTCTTCGCCAGCTCCACCACAGCCGACAACGCCACGCACTCCAGCACCGACAGGCACCACTCCGGGCACGTCTTCTCCACCACCAGCTCGTGTCGAGCGCGGCCCGGTTGAGCTCGCTACTCCGCTCTCTCACAACGAGGAGCGCGTCGACGCGTACCACGACGGCGAGCTGTTGCGGTACCGTACGATGGAGAACCTTCTTGACAACCAGCCGGTGCCAGGACCGGTGTCTCATGACCTGGAGGCACAGTTGCATCTTGCGTGTGACGACGGCGAGCCTCGGTCGTTTGTAGAGGCCGAGAGACGCGGCATGGCGCGCCGCGATGTAGTTGGAGATGGATGCGGTTGAGAAGAACCGCACCTGGGAGCTTGCTGACCTTCCTCGTGGTCATCGCGCGATCACCCTTAAGTGGGTGTACAAGCTGAAGATGGATGAAGCTGGTGCCATCGTCAAGCATAAGGCTCGCTTGGTGGCACGAGGTTTCGTGCAGCAGGAGGGGGTCGACTTCGACGACGCCTTTGCTCCTGTGGCACGGATGGAGTCCGTGCGACTCCTCCTTGCGCTAGCTGCCCAGGAGGGCTGGCGTGTTCATCACATGGACGTCAAGTCGGCGTTCCTTAATGGCGACTTGAAGGAGGAGGTCTACGTGCACCAGCCACCGAGATTTGCGATCCCCGGCAAGGAGGGCAAGGTGCTCCGCCTGCACAAGGCCCTCTATGGCTTGCGGAAGACACCGAGGGCGTGGAATGCCAAGCTGGATTCCACGCTAAAGGGGATGGGCTTCGAGCAAAGCCCGCACGAGGCGGCCATCTACCGACGGGGCAGTGGAGGTAATGCTCTGCTGGTGGGTGTCTACGTCGATGACTTGGTGATCATCGGCACCAAGGATGCGGAGGTGGCGGCATTCAAGGAAGAGATGAAGGCCACCTTCCAGATGAGTGACCTGGGGCCTCTCTTTCTACCTAGGAATCGAGGTGCACCAGGATGACTCCGGGATCACGCTTCGACAGACCGCCTACGCCAAGCGCGTCGTTGAGCTACCTGGGCTCACCGACTGCAACCCAGCTCTCACTCCGATGGAGGAGATGCTGAAGCTGAGCCGCGACAGCACGATGGAGGAGGTGGACGCTACGCAGTACCGGCGTCTTATGGGGAGCCTTGGCTACCTCGCCCACACACGGCCGGACCTGGCATTCTCCGTCGGCTACGTTAGTCGGTTCATGCAGCGACCGACAACGGAGCACCAGCAGGCTGTGAAGAGGATCATCCGCTATGTTGCGGGGACTCTCGACCACGGCCTCTACTACCCTAGGTGCCCTGGGGCGGCACACTTCGTCGGGTACAGCGACAACGACCACGCCAGCGACATCGACACCAGCAAGAGCGCGAGTGGGATCCTCTTCTTCCTCGGCAAGTGCCTCGTTAGCTGGCAGTCGGTCAAGCAGCAGGTGGTGGCCCTGTCCAGCTGTGAGGCCGAGTACATAGTGGCCTCCACCGCTTCGACTCAGGCGCTCTGGCTCGCTTGACTGCTTGTTGATCTCCTCGGCAGAGACACTAGAGTGGTAGAGCTCAGGGTGGACAGCAAGTCCGCTCTGGCCCTGGTAAAGAACCCCGTCTTCCATGAACGCAGCAAGCACATCCGGGTGAGGTACCACTTCATCCGAGGCTGTCTTGAGGAAGGGAGCATCAAGGCGAGCTACATCAACACCAAGGACCAGCTTGTGGACCTGCTCACCAAGCCCCTTGGGAGGATCAAGTTCCTTGAGCTCTGCTCCAGGACCGGAATGGTTCAACTTTCTCACAAGGCGACGCACAAGACTTAGGAGGAGAATGATGGATAAGTCCGGCTGCTATGGTATTTGTGGGACTGTTGTGGTCTTTGTGTTTTTAGGACAGCATAGGACAACATTTTAGACTAGAGGACATCATCTTAGACTAGCATCTTGGCATATGCTTGGCTGGCTAGCAGCCTATAAATATGTATCCTCAACCCCTTGGGTTGGCATGGCATTGAGAAATAAACCAGAAAATTGTCCCAACTCCTAGTGTCATCCTCTCTCGATGAGAGTAAGAATTCTGCTACTTTCAAGAGTGAGAATTCAGCGACTAACAGCTAGGGATGTAGAAATCGCCACGTAGGCGCACCAAGGTCTTCTGAACACCCTCATGCCCGGCGGTGTGGGCCAGGGCCACCACATGGTGGCGCAGGTCCCCCAGATCGGGAACGTAGACGCGCTTGCCATGGAGAAGGAAGCCATCGACGGTCCCCCACGGCGCCTCCAGGGGGGTGTCGTCCTGCTGTTGCAGGAGGCCGCGCGCCACGGGGTCTTCGGTGGTGGCCTTCTTGATGTCATCGAAGAGGGTGAAGGACGGTCCCGACAAGGTGCACACCGCAGCAGTGTCCTCGTCACGGCGGCACAGGGCGTTGGCCGCCGAATTGAGCCGGCCCGGACGATACTCCACTGTGAAGTCGAACCCGAACAACTTGCTAATCCACTTGTGTTGTGGAACTGTGGAAAGTCGTTGGTCCAGGAGGAACTTCAAGCTGTAGTGGTCGGTGCGGACGAGGAAGCGACGCCCCCACAAGTACGGCCTCCAATGCCGCACCGCTTGCACCAAGCCAATTAGCTCGCGCTCATAGGCCGCCAGTTTGACATGACGTGCAGCGAAGGGCCTGCCGAAGAAAGCGAGGGGGCCAACCCTTGGTGCAGAACTGCGCCGAAACCGGCGCCCGACGCGTCACAATCGACCAGGAACTGGCGCGCGAAGTCCGGCATCTGCAAAACCGGGGCTGACGAGAGAGCCTGCTTGAGGGCGGCAAAGGCCTCAGCAGCCTCCGCTGTCCAGACGAACGCCTCCTTGCGCAGGAGACGCGTGAGCGGCGCCACGATGGAGCCGAAGTCGCGGATGAACTTCCGGTAGTAGCCGGCGAGCCCGAGGAAACCACACACACCCCGTGGGGAGCGAGGCGACTGTGGCCACCTTGTCGCTGTCCATAGCGACGCCGTCAACGGAGATGGCGTGGCCGAGGTAGGCGACGGAGAGGGACCCAAAGGAGCACTTCGACCTCTTTAGGTAGAGGCCGTGAGCTTGCAAAGCGGTGAAGACGAGGCCCACGTGCTGGAGATGCTCGGACCACGACGTGCTGTAGATCAGAATGTCATCGAAGAAAACCAGCACGAACCTGCGGAGAAAGGGCCGGAGGACGTCGTTCATCAGCGCCTGGAAGGTAGCCGGGGCGTTGGACAACCCAAACGGCATCACCAGGAACTCGAAGTGGCCGTGGTGGGTGCGGAAAGCGGTCTTCTCGACGTCCGCTGGGTGCATGCGCACCTGGTGGTAGCCCGACCAGAGGTCGAGCTTGGTGAAGTAGCGCGCCCCGTGAAGCTCGTCGAGGAGTTCATCAACCACCGGAATGGGAAATTTATCCTTGGACGTTTTGTCATTGAGCGCTCGATAGTCGATGCAGAAGCGCCATGACCCGTCCGCCTTCTTGACAAGCAGCACCGGCACTGAGAACAGGGATGTACTTGGCCGGATGATGCCCTGCTCCAACATGGCGACACACTGCCGCTCCAAGTCGTCCTTCTACAGCTGCGGGTACCGGTAAGGACGCACCGCCACCGGCGCGGTCCCGGGTAGGAGGTGGATGCGGTGGTCGTAGGGCCGCGTTGGAGGGAGTCCACGAGGTTCATCAAAGATGGCCCCGTGCTGTAGCAATAGCTATTCCAGCAGCGGAGGCTGCGGGTCAGCCGGGACTACGGCCAAGGGCTGGTGCTTCGTCGGAGCACCGGGTGGGCTAATGCATTGCCACGTCACGCGGCGGCCGTCCCGCTGAAAGGCCATGGTCAGGCCCTCGAAGTCCTAGAGCAGAGGACCCAACGTCCCGAGGAAATCGACGCCGAGGATGAAGTCGAAGCAGCCGAGCGTGAGGCCGACGCAGGTGACTGGGAATGTCTCGCCACCGATGATGATAGGGACATCATGAGTGATCCCCTCACACGGCACGCGCTCGCCGTTGGCGACGGTGACAGAAATGTGGGCGCCCCCCGTGGAACGAGCCCCAGGCGGCGCATGACGGTGCCCTGGAGGAAGGTGTGGGAGGAACCCGTGTCCAGCAGGGCGAGGAGGCGTTCCCCGTTGACCACCACCGGCAGCAGCAAGGTGTGGTAGGTTCGGATCCCTGCAAGAGCATACACAGAGATAACCAGGGCATTAGCCGAGCCCCCCCCCCGGAGGTGTCAGCTCCTCGGGCTGTGCAGCCGCGTCGGCGTCTGCGGCGATGAGCACCTCGTCATCGATGTAGTCTGCAGACTCCAGGTAGAGCAAGCGGGGGGCACACGTGTCCACGTACATACTGCTCATCGCAGTTATTGCACAAGCCTTGGCGACGACGTTCGAGCATCTCGGCCGACGATAGACGACGGAAAGGCCGAGCCGGCGTGGCTGCGCCCGAGCCTGCAGATGGAGGTGCTGGAAGGGCGGCCGCGGCCGCTGGAGGAGCACCCCCCGCGGAAGACCGTGCTAGAGGGGTCGGCCGCTGAGGAGGGCGGGCGCCACGCTGGGGAGGCACCTCCATGGCCTCGGCGCGACGTTCGAAAGCACGAGCCAAGTACATGGCCGTCTGGAGGTCGCCAGGGTCTCGCATCTCCACATCCACGCGAATGTGGTCCGGAAGACCACCCACGAACAGCTCGGCCTTCTGGCGTGTGGAGATGTCCCGGGCGTGTGCCAGGACCGCCTGGAAGTGAGCGGCGAACTCGTCCACCGAGGAGTGAAACAGCAGCCGGCCTAGTTCCGCCAGACGGGTGCCGCGGATAGGAGGCCCGAAACGTTGGCGACACAGGTCCTTGAAACGGTCCCATGGAGGCATGCCCTCGTCCTGCTCGAGGGCGTAGTACCACGTCTGGGCCGCTCCGGTGAGGTGGTAGGATGCCATCCATGTGCGTTGCGACGCCGACGTGAGTTGGCCCCGAAAGAATTGCTCACAGTGCCTGAGCCAGTTCAACAGATCCACGGAGCCGTCATAAGATGTGAACTCAAGCTTGTAGAATTTTGGGGGCATGCTGCCCTGCGCGGCCGCTAGAGCGCCACCCTCCAAGGCCCTGTCGCTGGAGTTCGGGGCGCTGCCGCCGTGGAAGAGGGTGCCATCCATCCCGCCATAGAGGGTACCCGACGCCACGGCCCCCCCATGGTTCATTACGTCATCGGTGGAGGACGTCACGAAAACGTGCGGCCGGGATGGGGCCGTGGTATAAATTGGGCTGGGTTGCCCCAGGGCCCATGCCGGTATCGGGGACGGCGAAGGCGGAAATCGGATCATGTGGATCGGAACGGTCGTCGACGGCAGCGGCGTTGAGGTGGAAGACGATGGCCCGGCATCGGTGGGCATCCCATAGGGGTACGAAATCGGCAGCATCTGCAGGGAAGACAGCAGGGGCGGCTGGGGTGGTGCTGCGTAGGTCTGCATCGTCGGATGGAGGTACTGGAGGATGGACTGCAGCGTCAGCCGCATCTCCGCCATGCCATTGCTGAGATCGACGATGGCCGCCGTCGTTTGCTTGGGCGTGAAGATGACCCGCGGGGCAGCCGGCGCGCCCATCGGCAGCGACGACGTCGGCACCATCTCCGACGTGGAGAAAGCAGGTGGCGGCGCAGTGGTGGGGGCAGTTGGTGGCGCGATGGCGGCCAGCGGTGGCACGGTGGTGGTTGGCTGGGGGATCGACATAGCTGATACCAGGTTGGTACCGACCGGTGCTCTCCCTCTGTTAGATCGCAGGTTGTATGGATGAGAGAAGGCTGGGCGTGGCTTGAAGGTGGAGGATCGGCGTCGAGGCGCCGTGTTCTCACGCGCAAGGAAGAGACAGCGGCGGCTAGGGCAACTCCCGGCTCCCTAAAGAAGCCGAGTAAGATGATTACTCTTGCTTAACCCTCCAATTGTGCCTGATTACAAGTATTTATACTTCCATGAATAGAATTGCGAAAATAAAAACTAAATATGCTAACAGGCTCTCTTAGCCACTACTGGGCTTGCGCCTAGAATACTGCAGCCCGGTCATAACAGATTCACTGTGCATGCCCATCATTAAAGAAACTGGGGTGAGGGGTGCAATGATCAAAGTCTTTGGGTATTGCTTTCTTCTTGGTATCACTGCCTGTGTGGACTAGAATTCAGTTCAGTATTAGATTGCTGCCTCGGTAATGAAAATAATTATAGTAATCATTGTGAGATTGATCCTCCCCCCAGCCCACTACACTTCAATTTGTCGGGAACTGAGACTAAATTGCTGTTCCTTTTCCTTTGTTTTCTTTTCTTCCTAAGAATCTATTGTGAGCATTGTACTAATTAGCATTGATATTTTCCTTTTGACATCTGGCAGTAAATTACATGTTTTGGTGATCCTTCTATTAATTTACTGGTCATTTTTGGGATCTGTTGTGTGGAATTAACTTGTATACCTATTTCCTCCTTGCAGAAGCAGTTTAGGTATACAAAACGGCCACATATTAGCAGAAACGAAGATGCAAATTCACAGGGCAGTGCACTAATCGATGATGAAATTGAATCGCAAGAGCAAAAGGAAGTGTTGGATGATCCTGAGCAGTTGGATGATGTGGAGACACGGACACCTGCATCAGACAATAAAGCTCAACGCAAACCACTAGCTGACAGAATTCGCGTTCCTGTTGGTTATGACGATTTGTTTGATGAGGGAGAGATACACGAAGGAGAACCACAAAGTTGAAGCATTTCAAAGTTTATGCCTCCTCATGAGTTGCGAGGCCCAAAGGAATGGCACGTAATCTCAAGAGCATGAGTATGAACAACTACTGAACTATCACTGCAATGTAGCAATTTTCCCTCTAAACATGCCCTGTGATTTTGCAGTGATAAGTGCGGCACATGAGATTTTGTTGCGTTCAGTGAAAAACCCAATGTTGGGCTTGAAGGTCTATCAATATTAAACATTACAAATATTACGGTTACAGTTCAAATGTTCTTATTCAGATCTCGATCCCTCAAAATAAAAAAGAAATGTTCTCGGACTTCACAGATTGTGCAATGCTTCTCGGACTTCTTACAATAATCTGGCGAGCTGCTCTGGGCCATACTGGTCCTTGTATCTCACGGATTGTGCAATGGAAATACTCCATCTTTTTCCAATACCTCGGCTAAGATGAACTTTGCGAGCTCCGATTGTAGTGTGACAATCTTCATGTCTAACAGTCTTTATGGTTATATTTCTTGCGCTGTCGTTCAAAATAGATGATATCCAAAGAGAAACAGTAAATCATTTTATTGAATTATTAACAGACATAAATAAAATGAGGATTATACACACCAACTTATCGGCTTCTTCCGATTTTTCGCCAATGTAGCGAAGCATTGCCCACATTACATAAAACTCGCATTCATTGTTTCCCACCGGCTGTGACTGGTACTTCCCCTCCATTTCGACAACCTTGAATGGGACCGGCGTCCCACCGATATGTCTTCTTCGGACACTGAGCAACATTAAAGGGAGAAACATTAGAAAGCGATATGTGTGATTAGAAAATAATATGTTATTAGGACCGCTTACTAATTCAGCAGTGTCACCGGTGCATCCAGATGATGAAATGGTTTTTTCGAGTCCCACACCTCGATCAGATTTTTGGCAAGATTGACACAAATGAAGACGAAATGGTTGCTACAATCACATAATCCTAATTATCGAATAATCTTAACGAAAAAAGAAGCATAAAATTAAAAGCTGAGAACACATACTCGCAGTTGTAGGCTAGAAGTATGTGGGTTTTCTTCTTCATCGTGAATTCGTCGAAAACAGCAATCAATCTCTATTTCAGGTCTTCCACGTCACATTCATAGAGGACTAAACATGTCCTCTCATTGACTCGCAAGGGGTCCAAGAAGTCTATGTAATTTCATTTGCTTTTTACAATGCAAAATTTTGATATACACCAACATAAAATCATGGGAAGTGCTTAAAAGTTAACAATTTGTCTTGAGAGAGTAGTTAATTGTAATATCGCGCGTGTAGGGTACTTACATAGTCCACAGCGTCAACATTTGAACATCGAGATCGCGTTTCTGGTATAGCTGGAACAAGCACTCCCACTCGACATCGAACTTCTCTTCTTTGAGATAATAGAAAACATGTGGCGAACGGATAATAACCTTAAAACCAAAGTCGTCCGTCTCTGTTGCTTGAACCATGTAATATTCATGCAACTGGCGCATATATGTTGTCAGATTTTTATACTCGTCATCGGGAACCAAAAGATTGCCCCTTTGATACTTCATTGTCGGTGTTCCCGTCCCTTGTACATCATAATAGATGTTCGCGGCATCTTCCATGGTTAATCCTGGGTTGTCTTCGACGTACTTCTGTATGTTCCTTAAATCTTTATTGTGTATTTCTTCGTTTCTTGTTGTAGCGTATTTATTCTGTGTTTGCCTTTCGAATTCGGGTTTCAACATATACGAAGGCAGTGAGGCATAGAGATTGAAAAAACTAACACAATCTTCCTTCGAGATGTGTGCTATAAATTTTTCTTTCATCAAGGTGGTAACGCTGCCACTGAACGGCCTTTTTTCTGTTGGTCCACTTTGGGAGCATTAGTGACCGAATTCAAGGACCTTTTCTGTGACTGTGAGGATGTCCTTGATCTTGTTTTGGACTGAGGTGGTGGAGGAGGAGGATGACGACGAGAATTCTGTATTCCCAGCGCTGATGAAGATGGAGGAGGAGGGGGAGGAGGAGGAGTCTCTTTTCTCGGGGCTAATGAAGATGGAGTCGGACGTGGAGGAATAGAAGGAGACCTCTGTCTTCTCGGGGGTGATGGCTCCGGAATAGAAATGCCATGGTTATCCTTAGTGTTGTCAGCTAGCGTGTTTCTAAACACATTATTAACTGTGGCCATAGGTTCCGTGTTGACACCGGGTTCCTCGTCAGCATCATGGATGGCTACGTCAGGCATGTCCACAGCATCATCATTTTCCTGCAGAACATTCACACCAACCTTGCTATGCATAGTCCATATCGTATAGTTTGGCATAAACCCCCTGGTAATCAAGTGCGATCGTATAGACTTAATTTGACGAAAGTTCCTATGATTCTTGCAATCTTTGCATATGCAGAAGACAGGGTTCCCATTTCCAGTATGGGTTTTGGCATCGGTGATAAACTGGCTGACCCTATGCATGTATCGCTTGTCTGTTCAGGACAAATGCATCCACTCTCGATCCATCTCTACACAAAAAAATACTGAGACAGTAATTACAAAGAATTAATAAGAAATTGAGCTTCATGAACAACAATTATAGCTCGAAAATGCCATTTTTGGAAAACATTATTGTACACTAATTATTGAAAAATTGAAATTGGTAGCCTTGGCCCTGTAAATTGAAAATTGTAATAAAAAACAATTATTGCACAATACTGAAGAACAACTATTCTACTCTACTTTTAAGAACGAATTACAGCATCACATACTAACAATGATGATCTTGACCACCATGAAATAATTAGCTAGGAATTTAAATATGTTTATAGACACCAACATTTTGGATGATGGATTCACCATAATTTGAACCTTGCACAAATGTCCAATTGGAAAAATGCTCTCTAGAATGAAGAAAGAACTAGAATGAGAATCAAGCAATGTAGCCATCAAAACGAAGCTAATTAAGCAATAAAATGAAAGGAGTGGATGTTTGTTACTAACCTTAAAGCAAAAAGATCAAGCCATTCTTCAAAATCCAAGCACTAGCTTCATGGTGAAGAGCAACCGCAGCAATGGAGAGAAGGGTCCAAACGCGCGCCTCTGTTCTCGGAATGGAAGAGAGGAGGAAGGAGAGGACGGCTGCAGCCTTTTGTGTTGTAGGATTATCACCGTCGGTTCGTGGCTAGAACCAACAGTGATAGAGCACAATCACTGCCGGTTCAAGCCACAAACCGGCAGTGATGTGGTCCTTCACTGCTGGTTTTAGCCCAGCCCCAATCATTTTTTTTATTTTCAAGCTCATAATCGGCAATGAAAGTACAACACTATCGATTCTCATAAATCCGGCAGTGATGTGTAAATCTGACGTAGTGCCTCTATGTATGATGTTGATGTAGATGTGGGTGGCATTGGTGTAAGGGCTTCGTCAGTCCATGAGCCAGTACACATGGATGGATGCCCGCCTGGGTCGTTCGCCTCGTTGGTGTTGAACGGCGTATGGTGTCATCGCAGTTGCACTTGCATGATTGATGTAGCTTGGATGGCTTCGGACTCCTTCGGCAGTATCATCGTGGCACCATGTGGAACTTGATCGTAGAAGTCGTTGTTGTTAAAGAAGGCCTCATCAGCCCGTAGGCATCCGTCTCGTCAGTGTCGTAACGGAGCGTAGTGTAGCCGCCCACCCGCGCATCATCCTGCCTCGCCGGTGTCGAACGCTGCAAAGTGGTGCTACGTGGCCCGGGTGCCCCTACAGCTTCACCTGCTAGACATAACATAGAATTATACAAATTTGATTCAGGGCTCGAACGACAGCCAAGCTCCTATGGTTTGCTTGTAGTTTCATACAGTTAGTACGAGCAGTAATTCAAGCGCATGCATATACACGTATATACATGTACACATGCAGCTTGCATTAGTTAAGCAGACAAAGGCTTATGCTCATGTGCCACTGCCGAGTGCCGACCCACCTCCAGGCTAGCTTCACGTCAAGCATGCAGCAGCCCACGTACGTCTAGCCGTGGTCGACGATGTGTGTGTGGACTTGCCATCTCATCACGTCGTCGTCGTTGGAGTAGATGGAGCCGTGGTCGACGGCGTCCGGGCTCGCCTCCTAGACACGTCATTCATTGGTAATGGATCGGAGCCCTGCTCGATGGTGCTCGTCAGGCGTCGGGGCGTTTCCTCCGGCTGCAGAACAAATCGACGACGTTGCGTCAACGTTGGTGGATACATACCGAAGGCAGCTTGCCGGCATGCGTGATCAGCCAGCCGTCCTCCTGTCCGTGGTAGATGCCAGGAGGTCGATGAAGACTCGATGAACTCCCTAGTGGATGCGAGCCCAAGCCGCCGGCGCTGATCCGGGTAACTCGTCGTGCGTGCTGCGTCGGGTCGTGTCCTCCGTCTCGGCGGGCGCCCGTTGACGGAGCGTCTCCTCGGACGTGGCTGCCTTCTTATTTGCTTGGCGCACAGCAGATGGACTCCGGCTCGGGCGGCGCAAGTGATGAACTTGCCTTGTTTGATTGCGTAGTGATGACGAGAGGGGCATCGCTCCGGCCGGTGATTAGCCGGACCTCCTTCCTGACGTAGATGACCAGCGCCCCCGGAGCGAGCCCCTGGATACATGGCGCGATGCCGAGGCAAGGTTGCCTCCGTCTCTTCCTGATGACGAAGTGGATGATCCTCTCCATGCCCCGGCGCAGCAGCACGTCTGCAGCCCTCTGGCCGGCGGCTCGTACGTCTGCAATCAACCTCCTGGCGCCGCGCCGCCGATTGCCTTTGTGATCGACTTGGTTTGTATCCGCACCGAGCCTCTGGCCGCACGCATGCGCCGCCTAAAATCAGTTGGCGCGCGAGAGATATCCGGGGCTAGGCCCTTTGCTTGCCAACAAGATAAGACCACGTGATTCATTCATCTGGAATAATTACCTTCACGTGGTAATCCCTCTAGAGGCTTTCGATTACTTTGGATGGGCTCGTGGACGTATCTTGTTCCCTGACGCATGGGCCTGGGATGATGAAGGGATAAAGCCTTCCCGTTTATCAAGTCATTAACCTGCCGGTCGCGCGTATATCTGGCCAAGGTTCCAGAAGGTTCTGGACCTCATCGGGCTGACTGTCTCGCAGGCTCAGTTGATGTACAATCCTACAGAATCCACGACACAGACCGGCGTACATACGAACTCTACAGCCAGTTCAGCTCTTATACAGACGCACGTATATGGCTATGCCTGTTGGCTTCTCTTCTCCAGCACACGTAAATAAACACGCGCACTATGCATTAGCTCATCACGGCCCAATACAACTTGATTCATTTTTTTTCCTTTATTATTATTTTCAGTAGCACGTATAGATGTACATGCATACTAGTCAATTTTTTTATAAAATCTCATCAAACACTGGGCTAGCTAAGAGCTCACATAATCAATTCTAGTAGCAAGATCACACAAGCCTATGCAACTAGCACTTTAAGCAACGGGAGAATTCCTTATTTGACACTGGGAAAATGAGTCGTTCCTTTCTTGGCCCTGAAATTTTCTTCGTTCCCTATTTGACACTCACTTCAACTTTCGTTCCTAATTTGACACTGCCGTCAAATCCGTTAGCTAACGGTGTTAACTGGCCGTTAAAAAGACGTTTTTGCCCCTAGAAAAAAACGGCGAAGCAAATTTGAGAGGGAAAAAAAACCTGCGCCCGCCTCTGATGCATGCGCCCAGCTAAAAAAAAAGGTGCAGGTTTTTTTTTCCTCTCAAATTTGCTTCGGCGTTTTTTTTTTCTAGGGGCAAAAACGTTTTTTTAACGGCCAGTTAACACCGTTAGCTAACGGATTTGACGGCAGTGTCAAATTAGGAACGAAAGTTGAAGTGAGTGTCAAATAGGGAACGAAGAAAATTTCAGGGCCAAGAAAGGAACGACTCATTTTCCCAGTGTCAAATAAGGAATTCTCTCTAAGTAAAAGCACAAAGCCCCTAAGCTCAATCATAATGCTCAATAACAAGGCTACACAAGTCAAATTAGAGAGTTCAATTTACTTAGCTACACAAACTAAGTAAGGCTACTAATTTACTACAAAAATAAACTAGTTACACAAGTGAGCTACTTCTATGCTACACAAGCAAGAAAGTAACTAGCAAGCTACACTAGCTAACAATTACAAGAGCAACTACATAAGCACAATGTATGAATATGTAAATACAAGTTTGTGTAAAGGGATTGCAAATCAACGAGGTGAACAATGTTGACATTATCCCGAGAGACTCTTGTGCTCATTCCCCACGGGAGATTCGCAAAGAGCAATTTTAGTGGAATCGTGGCTAGTTGGAGTGCACTTCTTGGGTGATTCTTATGGCGCCCGTGTGGTGGGCTTGGCATGTAAAGCCAATTAGCTCGTGAATCAGCAAGTTGGGACTCGCCACAACATCGGCGTAGGTTGATGGCAAGCAAGCAACGGAACCTCAGGGATAGATCTTGCGTCATCTGTCTTGCACGGTTCGGTATATATAGAGCACTACACTTGCTATTCATTCATTACTTTACTTGTGTAGTGTTTGCTTGCTTGTGTAGTTTGAGTAGTTGTAGCTCTTTTGTTTAGTGTAGCACTCGAATAGCTTGTAGTTGTAACTGTTGTATTAGCTCTCTAGTTAGCTTTCTTGTGTAGTTGCTAGCTTGTGTGTTTGTGTGATTCAACTTAAAGACCTGACAACTAGAATTGAGTAGGAGACTTGTTTGAGTGAGATAGAGCTAATGCAAAATAGAAGCTAGTTGGGATCATTTGCATGCTGTAGGATGACAAGCCTGTGTGGCAGCTACGAGTAGCGGCGGCGCAACGTGACCCTACGACTATGCGAGTGATAAGGCAGGAGGGGTGACTCCTACTCACAAGCGGCAGGAGACTCTAATGAAACGCTTGTTGGTCTAAAAAATTACATAGGTTATTATTGGACTAGTTGGGTCACGACTAGGGCCATAGTCCTATTGGCCCTAGACTTGGGCCCGCCGCTGGCTTCATTGACTTCCCGGAGAAGAGGTTTCCTAGGACGTAGGAGCGCTCGGGGTCGTCCACCTCGAGCAGGATCCAGCCGCCGAAGGTGCTGTAGCAGCAGAGCTCGTAGCTGCCGGGGCGCCACCGCCCGAGGACGTGCTCCTCGTCGCACATGATTTGGAAGTAGTCATTGTTGAAGCTAATCCACGGCAGCGGCGGCGAGAACAGCGGGAGCTGCTGCTGCGCGGTGATGCGCCAGTGCCAGCCGACAGGGGCGGATCTACAGCCCAGGCCTCTAGGGCCCAGGCCCTAGTCGTTGGGCCATCAACACCACATACCCCATGTAATTTCAGCCCAATAATGAAGGCCCAGGCAACAGCAAACCTAACCCTCCGACTCTGCTCTTGTCTGTCTCTCTCGCACGAGCGCGCACCCGCACCGCCGCACGGGAGGAGGCGAGGAGCCTGCCAGCCGGTGGCGCCGGACAGCGTTGCGCCGCACGCCATCCCGCGGCGCACCAAGCCCTCCCGCCGCGCCGCTGCCCAGGCGCCGATCCCATCCTGGCCTCGGCATCCCGCAGGCGCAGGGTGCAGGCCACGCCACCGCAGAGCGCCGCACCGGCCGTCCCTGCCCTCCAGACTCCAGCTCCAGCTGGCCCGAGCCTGGCACCGGTGGCCCCTGCCCTCTAGCAGTCCAGCTCCAGGCTCCTTTGGCCCTGCCCTCTGGTTAGTTTCTATACTGAATATCTTTTCAGATTCAATATTTCAAGAGACAACTCAAGTCCCACCTCAATCTCCACCTTCAGCTTTTGATCAAGAGACAACTCAAGCACCACAGCTTGATAATTTCATTGCTGATGTGAAAGCTGATCCTTCTCAGCTATGAAAATTATTAAAACTGACTTGCGAAATAAGATGGGTGATGAATGGTTGAATCATCGGATGGTTTGTTATATGAGCGAGATGTATTTGGAAGCATACCAGATGATGATATCTTACCGTATTTTCAAGAATTGAAGTCATGTTTGAAGAAGTTACCTAAACTGCCTAATAGAACTCGTTATAATGGTATTGCTATATTCAGATTACAAATGAATGTTTAATGATTAATCTTTTTATGATCTTTTCGTTTATATTTTGATCGTATTCATATGCAGAGCTTGACGATGACATGGAAGATGCAAATACACCACCTCACTAGACACTAGGTATTTATTTTCATCTCATCATGTGTATCATACAATATTCTTAGTTTCTTAGAGGCCCTACTCTTGAGTAAAAGCCAGTGTTTTTCTAAACGCTAAACGGTAAACAGTTGGTCACCTACCGTTTAGCCATTATTCAGACAAAACGTCACATTAAACGAGCTAAACGGCCAATTAAACGGGGTAAACGGGTGATTAAACGGAAACGGCGCATCACCGTGTAGCGTTTACACGGTGTTTAAACGGGTTAAACGACCGTTTATACGAACAGTAGTAAAAGCTGGATCCGCCACTGCCGGCAGATGGCGGCGAAGCTGACGCGGTCGCAGTGGGACGTCAGACATTGGAGCACGACGCCGGCCAGGTCCGGAAGGAGGTCGACATTGGAGCACGACGCCGGCCAGGTCCGGAAGGAGGTCCGACCACCATGACGGTGTCGGCGTGGCGCGTCGTCTGCTGCTGAAGCAGGTGGCCCATCAGGCCATCACGCGATTACTACCCCATGAATGAATGAATGAAACAAACTATATAGCACAGTAGTAGATCATCCAGGAATTTAAACTGGTTTCTTCCTGTTTTCACTCCGCTCGACTCGTAGAATTCGTTAGGGATCCTATTTTTCACTCGATCCGTTGTTTGACTGGGCGCGGCGGGCAGTCGCGTAATAAGTCTTTATAAATGGGCTTCTCTGGGCTACACACGTGGTCCAATTCCTTCCTTCTTTTACAGCACATTGAGGAGGCTCCAATCCAATGGAACAAACAACTTGGCCCGGTCGGTCTGGTACCGAGTCCGAGTGGAGGCCCTGGAACTGGAGAGGGGCCGTACGTTCTCCAGGGCCCGTGGGCAGTGGCCCATCTACTTGTAATCATCGATACAATCTGGTAGCCCGCTCGTCCGTTTCTCGTTGGGTTGTGCCGCCGCCCGTTTCCGTCTTGGCGGGTCCGGACGCGCAAGCGGCCGCACAATCCGCGTACGTCGGTGTGACAGCGGCACGTCAGAGGAGACGACCGTAGGTTGGGAGACTTGGAGCAGAAGACGACGACCGGCCGCGTCACACCGACACGGTCCCGAGTCAGTCACGGCGGCATGTAGAGTGAGACAGAGCACGTACTGTAACTGCTAGTAGATGTGAACGCAAGCGTAAAGCTGATCGATTATGCCTGCGAGCTTGAGTGTTTCACACAAAGCCGAAAAGAGAAGAATTTCACCGCGGAAAGAAAAGGAAAGCAAAGGAGAAAGAAGAAAGAAGAAAGAAGAAAAGAGCGCCGTGTGCCCATGGCCCATGTGTGTGCGCCCCAGTTGTGTGAACTTGACCTGAACTTGCCCGTCGGTTTCCCGGACGATCCACGAGGTCGCGTCGTCGATCTGATTGAGCGTGACCGACCCACCTCACCGGCGGGGAGTGGAGTGGAGTGGAGTGGAGTGGACGCGGTGGTTGGATGGATGGATGGACGGACCTTCTCTGAACCGGACGACGTCGACCTTGTTCCCTTCCCAGGCCGTCCGTCTCCGTCGTCCGTCGGGGGCGGTCAAAAGCAGGAGCGCTGCACTGCTACTGCAGCCAACATTGTTATTGATTAGAAATTATTGTTCTAGCTGGAATACTGTGAAAAAAAATACTATTTCAACAGAAAAAAATCGAATAAGCCGGATATAGGATCCTTGCCTACGTGTGCAAGCTGTGGCATCAATGTGCTGTCCCTGTGCCTCCTGTGCATGTACCCCTCGGCTGCTCAGCCCTCGTTTAGTTCCACCCAAAATCTAAAAAGTTGCTACAGTACTTGTCACATCGAATGTTTGCGGCTCGTGCATGGAGCATTAAATGTAGACGAAAAGAAAAACTAATTGCACAGTTTGGTAGGAAATTACGAGACGAACGTTTTAAGTCTAATTAGTCAATGTTTGGACACTATTTACCAAATAAAAACGAAGGTGCTACAGTAATCCCAAAATCCAAATTTCGCGAACTAAACAAGAGCTCAGTATTCGAAAGGAAGGTTTGGTGGACGGTGATGGGGGCGGGGCGTTTCTGGCTGCGACGCGCCCGCCAAGCGCCAACCCGCCATTACTTTGGCCCCGGCCGTGCGCCAGCGTCCGTTTCTGCCATCCCACCTCCCACAGTCCCACGTCCGCACGTCGGGCGTATGCGCGGATCCGACGGCACGGGGCACGCCGCCCGCTCCGCGCAGGCGCGCAGCCACGTCGCGGCCGGGGCCTATATAAACCCCCAGGCGCCTATCGTGACAAGCAGCGCCGACCCGGCCGGGATCCCCCAGCCAACCACCCGCTTGCCCCTCTCTCTCTCTCTCTCTCTCCCTCTCTGAGTCCGGTCATTCCGGTGTCGAGTTCTGCTGCCGTGCAGTGAGGGCCGGCGGTTGCACTTGCAGCGCGGGGGCATCATGGAGGTCGAGGAGGAGGTCCAGGAGGCGGCGGAGACCGGCGGCGCGGCGCGAAAGCGGAAGAGGGTCGGCGGCGGCGAGGACGCGGCCGAGGAGGCGGCGGAGGGCGTGTACGGCAAGGAGCTGCTGGGCGAGGACGGCGAGGACTTGCGGTACGAGGGCATCGCGGAGGAGGCCGTGGCGGAGGTGATGCGGTGGCTGGAGGCGGAGATAGCGGACAACGCCGCCCCGCCGACGTCGGAGGTGCCGGGGTTCGTGACCATCAACGGCAACGAGGAGAGCTGCGGGCCGTCCTTCTCCGCCGCGGCGTCCACCGTCATGGCCTCCGTCGACACCCGTGCCGGCGCGCCGCCCCCGTCGCCCGTGCCGTGGCCGTGGCCGGAGCCGGAGCCGGTCCTCCCTGCACCGGCCGTCGACGTGGAGATGGGGATGGGCGGCGCCGGCGAGCCCGCCGACGAGGAGTGGCTGGCGCGGCTGCTCGCCTGCGGGGCCCTGCTGGAGGGGGTGCTGTAGTCCTGTAGCACAGTAGCAGGAGGAGTCGTAGTAGATTGCTAGCCTACTAGTGACAGTAGTCGTCGTAGCGCAGCGCAGCATTGTAGCCGCAGCAGCGAAGCAGGGGGTGGCTTGGCTGTGGCTGGCTTTAGCCTTTTTTGGACGCTTGTACTGTACAGTGGGATGGGAACCCGCCGCGTGGGGCCGGGGGGTGGTTCGTTTTGGCGCGGCTTGCTCCGTCGCTTTCAGTCCTCTGCTCTGCAATGGATTGTTGTGGTGTGGGCGGGATGGTGTCTGGTAATGGTTTCGCTTCGTAAGCGATCAATGGATGGAATGGAAATGCTTAGTACTGTCATTGCTCTCAAATGTCGGGTCGGCTCCGTGTTGTTTTCATGCTTGTTCCTGTTCACACACGACACGACCCCTGCTGCGAACGAAAGTGCTCTGTTACGTTCCTGAATTTCTCTGTCCTCACCAGCAGCATCCCATGGCAGGAGCCGGCCCCCCATGTGCCGCTGTGCGAGTAGTCGATTCGAGGTGGGCATGGCACCTACTAGTAAACTTTTTTAAAGACCATGTCACTCACTACCTAATCTTCAGCCTGTTCGAATATTGGTTTCAGCCAGTCTAAATCAGTTAGCCAACAATATTTTTTTCTTATAACAAACCAGCACCCGTCAGCTTAAAAACCACCGCTTCTCTTCTTCATTCACGTGGGAAAGTAGGAAACGTACCACAATACTCTTGTCTTACAGATGAAAAGTTCAGTAACTTCATGCTGATCAGATCCGAGCCGGGCACGTTCGAGTTCGAGAGGCGCGGAGATCGGACGTCCAGCGCCTGGAACCAGCGTTAGGAGTCGGACAGGAGACACAGGCACACAGGCCTAGGGTAGGTACGCCCATGCAGGCGCAGGCCAATCCCGTCCGCGTCAATCGCTGTCGCGCCGTGCGGCCGAGCCGCTGCCGTGCCGCCTGCCAAGATTTGCATGCTCCAACCGCCAACCCCAACCCAACCGGCGTCCCGAGCGTGTGGTGTGGACGTGTGGTTCCCGTCCACTGCACGGTCCGGTCACCATCGACCGCGTGCCTGCCTCCCGGCCGGCCGCTCCTACGGCTACGGGTACCCCAATCGCAGCAGGTACCGTGCGTGGCAGTGGCACGCGTTTTTCCAGGGACCAGGGTCGGTCCAGTCGACGACACGACGTGACCAGCAGTACGTGGAGGAGTACACGTACGTACATCCCGCCGTCTCCATCGATCCATCCATCCACCGATCTTCCTGATGAGGAAAGGACGTGCAGCGCCGCAGCAGACGGGCACAGTATGCGGAGTAATAGGGCGGGGCCTGCCGCAGGATCAGCCGATCAGGTCAGGCAGAGGCAGGCCTGCTGGCTGCTGCAGCCTTTCAGAACGAGGCCTCAGGCCTGCAGTTGACGAGAAATATACATAGAGTAAAAAAAAAAAAAGATTTCTAGTCACATCAAACTTGCGGTATATACATAGAGTACTAAATGTTGACGAAATCAAAAATTAATTGCACAATTTGGTTGTACTTTGCGAGACGAATCTTTTAAGCCTAATTAGTCAATGTTTAGATAATAATTCATAAATACAAACACAATGCTACAGTGAGGAATCTTTTCCTGTGCAAAGTTTGCACCTCCAAAGTTGGTGTAACTAAACGCACCCTCGGATCTACCCAAGCCCTGTTTAGTGCGTGTTTAGTTCGCGAATTTTAAAAATTTGGCTACGGTAGCACTTTTGTTTTTATTTCACAATTAGTGTTTAATCATGAACTAATTAGGCTCAAAACGTTCGTCTCGCAATTTCCAACCAAACTGTGCAATTAGTTTTTTTGTCTATATTTAATGCTCTATGCACGTATCGCAAGATTCGATGTGATGGCTACTGTATCACTTTTTGGGAAACTTTTTAGAACTAAACAAGTACTTAGTTTTCAAAAAAAAAAATTGCCTCCTACAGTAAAAGAGCATGTTTGGACACATGCATGAAGTACTAAATGTAGACAAAAAAACTAATTGCATAGTTCTCGATAAAATCGCAAGATGAATCCTTTAAGCCTAATTAGTTCATGAAAAGCCTTAAGTGCTACAGTAACCCACATGTGCTAATGACCGATTAATTAGTATCATTAGATTCGTCTCGCAGTTTCCTGATGGGTTCTGTAATTTATTTTTTTATTAGTATCAAAAACCCCTCCCGACATTCTTCCAACACATCCGATGTGACACCCAAAAATTTTCACCTCCCCAACTAAACACACCTTGAGCTGTTTGCGGTGCTGATTCGCTTGCAGAGAAAAATACTGTATCGTGGCTGCGCTGACGGACCATTGCTGTTGTTCTTTGGATAGCGCCTTCAACGACGAGATCAAAGACACCATCTTCCGGCAATGAGTCTACAGGAGCGAGGATGCTTTACATTGGTTGCACCTATCTGTTGGCACATCCCCGAAGTCATCTCGCCACAGTTTTCCTCCGCAAAAGCGTGGCAGGCGTTTTCGCCGCCACACCGCTCGTGGAGCGCAGAGCCACCTGCCTACCCCCGCGCTTCTCCAGCATCTCGCTCTCTCCGGCAGTCCGGCCTGTCATGGCTTCTCCCCTCTCTCGCCGCTGAGCACAGCCGTCCACATAGGTGATGAACTTGTGCAGCTTCCCATCTTCTCTCTGATCTCTCGTTACCACCTGTTAAGCTCTAGTTTTTCCCCATCTGGGTAGATCTGAAATATACTTTGGGTCTTGTACAAGCGGTGGTCTTGTGGATGTGGAATCAGAAGTCACAACTGAGACAAATCAATCAGTTAGGTGAAAATCCATCCATCTCGTGGTGGTGAGGCTGTGTTTAGTTCGCGAAATTTGGGAATTTGGCAACTGTAGCACTTTCGTTTTTATTTGGCAATTAGTGTTATTATGCTCAAAATGTCCGTCTCGCGATTTTCAACCAAACTGTGCAATTATTTTTTTCGTCTAAATTAAATGTTCCATGCATGTATCGCAAGATTCGATGTGATACCGATTCTGGCGCAGCCCCCCCCCCTGCAGCCAGAGAAGGTATTTCCATTTTCCTGATTTTTCTAAGGAGAAATATAGATCCGTGGATGCGTTGGATCCATCTATTGGCTTGCTAGTGCTTCCTTTCTTTAATATATATGTGTTTCGTTTCTTTAATCTAGGCAAGATATGCTATCGTATTAGACAAAATAAGCTCGTGGTACATTTGTATTCCAAGCTATTCAAAGTGTACTGCTTCATTCTTTCTAGTTTATTATATTACTAATTTCATCTTTCTGCTGAACATATATTTTAGATGAAGGTAAGCGTAGCTGGTTGTGTAATGCAAGCGAAGTGTACTGCTTCATTCTTTCTAGTTTATTATATTACTAATTTCATCTTTGTTTTGAACATATATTTTAGATGAAGGTAAGCGTCGCTGGTTGTGCAATGCAAGCGGTGATATTTTGCATGCCTGGATGTTTAAGTTCTTACGTGGCAAAGAAGGCATTAACCTGTGAACTGTAGCTTGTGAAGGTGTCTATTTTGTGAATATGTTCAGAAACTTTTAGTTGTGTGTGCTAATGGATGATGGCTAGAAGATTGTGTGTCCTTATTTTCGCTGATTAGAGCATCTCTAAGAGATTAGCCAAATCATTTTTAAAGGTAAATTTGGTTATTATTAAAGGAAAAACGTCTCCAATAGACTCTCTAAAAGATTCTCCAAATTTAGGAGGTCTCTGTCCCACTTCACTCACTCTCTACTTTTGGATAGCCTACCTCACTAGCCATCCAGCCTCTTGATTTTACAAAGTCTATTGGAGTGCTCTAGTATTTTTTATCAAATCTATTTTAGAAAGTAGCTAAATCAGTAAAATTGAATAGTTTTTTTGGCTAATCTCCTAGAGATGCTCGTCATGAAGAATGAACAGCCGGCTGTTGACACTACGTAGAAAACGATTTTTAGCAATGGTTCGATTTTTTTGTAGGGGCAGCTGGTGATGGAGCCGCCCCAACAGTGGCGTGCTCGGGTGTTCAGACACCAGCCGCCCCTACAAATGGAACAACAGGGGTGGCTGGTGTTACGAGCCACCCCTACAAATGGGGTCTAATTTGTAGGGGCGGCTCAATCACCAGCCGCCCCTGGAAATTCTATTTGTAGGGGCGGCTGGTGATTGAGCCGCCCCTAAAAATGGCCCCGTATTTATAGCTCCGATTTGTAGGGGCGGCTCAATCACCAGTCGCCCCTACAAATGCCCCCATATAAAATAGAAGCAGCACCTTCTTTCTCCTCGGGTCACTCACTCCAACCCGTGAAAGAAAGGTGGGGAGGCCTTAGGCACCTCCCAAAAATTGCTCTACTAGGGGGAAGATTTTGGTCTCAAATCCTTTGATGTTGAGGTTGTAGAAGGTAAGAAAATGTTATTCCACACTTTTTATGAAGTTTTAATGGTTGGTTAGTGAGTAATTAGAGTTTTGTTTTTCTCTCTCTTCTATGGTGCTTGAGCTATTTATGAGCAAATTAGACCCAACTTTTAAATGTACTAGGGTAAATTAGGGAGGGAAACAAGATCATACCCTTATTTGGTCCATGTTTCTTGATTTTAGTGAACCATTAGTTAGTTTTATGGATGTTTCATGTGCATGTGATCTAGATCTAGGGTTTGGTTTTTTTATTAATTTCATTTTTGTAAATTTATGTTTGATAAAATTGGACAAGGGCTTGTATGAAAGATATTGAGTAAAGTATAATTATTGCTAATTGTTGTCTTTAAAATTATTTATTGTAATCAATAAATATGTATTTTAATTATTTATGGATAAATGGGCCATTAATTAATTTTCCTCTACCATGGTGTGTTTGTATACTTCATGTAATTATATTAGATCTATATTCATATATATCTGAGGTATATACAATTATTCTCAAATAATTATTACTTTGATTCATTTTATATATATCTGAATAAGTAGTCCTTTAATGTTTGTTTTGTTGTTGCTATAAAAGATGGAGTATAGGAACTCTTGGATGTATGGTTCATTAAGGTTTCAAGGCAGGTTTCCGTAAAGAGATGGATAAATTTATTGAAGCCGCAACAAAGCATGCAACGACATTGAAAGAGAATAAGGATACAATTATTTGCCCCTGTAAAGATTGCAAGAACCGTATGGCATGGACAGATGTGACTATCATCAGATCACATTTGATTATGCGAGGATTTGTTAAGGACTACACAGTGTGGATTCATCATGGTGAAACGGTTATTGTTAACGACAAGGATGAGGAGGAATACGACGATGAAACCATAGAATGCATGTCCCAATATTTAGCAGAGCTTGATGCATGAATGGATTTCGAGTTTGGCAATAAACAAGGTGGTGATGCTAGTGGTTGGGATGGTAACGACGAAGGTGGTGCCAATAATGATGGTGGAGCACGTGTTGGAGTTGAAGATGATTTAGATGACATGATTCGAACCCTTGGACCAGAGATTTTACTAAATAGCCCGAAAGGTCTAGAAAATTTGGAAAGAATGACAAAAGCATCGAAGGAGACTGTGTATGGCATTGAAAAGGGTTGTCTGACACATTGGACATTGCTATGTTTCGTGCTTGAGCTGCTCATCCTAAATTCTAAGTACGGCTGGTCAGACTATAGTTTCAATGATCTATTGCATCTCCTGTCATGGGTGCTGCCACAACCAAACTCAGTTCTCGTCAACACATACCAAGCGAAGAAGGTCATAAGTCCATTGACAATGGGGGTTGAAAAAATACATGCATGCCCCAACCAGTGTATACTTTTTTGTAGTGAAACGTTCAAGTCATTAGATAAATATCCCCGATGTGGGGCCAGCCGGTACAAGAACAATGACCTTTACGGTGGGGACGAACCCTCCATGGGAAAAAAGAGGAATAAGAAGGGTACAAAAAGGTGGTACAAGAATCTCAGCCCCTAGAGGACACTCCACTAGGCAACGATGCAAAGCAGAGAAGAATTCCTGCCCTGGTAATGTGGTACCTGCCAGTGACCGACTGCTTGAGACGTATGTTCCTAAACCCTAAAGAAGTCGCACTCATGACATGGTGGAATGATGAGCGCAAGGTGGATGATGATAAGATTGCACACCTGGCTGATTGTAGTCAGTGACAAAGGTTTGATGAGAAGCACAAAGAATTCAGCGATGACCCAAGGAATGTACGGTTTGGCCTGAGCACCGATGGAATAAATCCCTTCAATGAGAGGATGAGCAACCACAACACATGGCCAGTGATCTTGACCATGTACAACATCCCAATATGGTTGTGTCAGAAGAGAAAGTACTTTCTCCTCACTATTCTTATTTCTGGCCCTAAACAACCAGGCATTGATATAGACGTGTTCCTCGAGCCCTTGATGCAAGAAATGGAGAGGCTATGGAGGCATGGGGAGCAGATGTACGATGCGTTCCGAAAGGAGGACTTCATATATAGAGCAATAATATTTGTTACTACCAATGATTACCCCACGCTGTTTGCTTTGTCTGGACAGATCAAAAGGAAGATGGGACAATTGGTTTGCTTGGATGGTACTACATGGGTGTACCTAGGATGCATCCAAGAAAATAGTTTACCTAAGGAACCGACGCTTCTTAAAGACAAGTCATAAGTACCATAGCAAATTGTTCTTTAGATTTTATGATAACGCCCCAGAGATTGAACCCCCTCTGGAGAGACATCATAACGGAGAACATGTGTATAGAATGGTGAAAAACATACGCATCGTCTATGGAAAGAAGAATCCGGATGGGACGAACAGAGATAGAAGCACACCTCCTTGTCGAAGGCAGTACCTTTCAAGAAACAATCGATCTTCTTTCAGTATCTGCCTTATTGGCCAGACTTGGAGGTCCCCCATGCCATTGATGCTATGCACGTGTAGAAGAATGTCTTTGAGAGTCTCATTGCTATCTTGATGGACACAAGCAAGTCAAAGGATGGTCTGAAAGCACAGAAAGACATGGTGCAGCTAAACGTGATGCCACAGCTTCACCAGATACCTGAGGCTAATGGAAAATACACTCTGCCCGCGGTGTGCTTCAACCTAACACTAGACGAGAAGAGGGCTATATGCACTTTCCTGAGGGGGATCAAAGTCCCGACTAGGTTTTCAGCAAATGTGAAGAAGCTAGTGTCGATGAAGGACTTGTCAATAACACACTGCAAGGCTCACAATTGTCATGTGATGCTGATAGTGTTTCTACCTATTGCAATCAGGGCTATAAAGCCAGAGTTCTTGAAAATGGCCATCACCCACATGTGCTACTTCTTTTCGAAGATCTCACAGAAGACGATTGGCAAGGAAGAGCTGAGTGACCTACATGAACGAGCTGGGTTGTGCCACCAGTCCAGTTTCTCATAATCATCGATACAGCGCGGAAGTGATTTAGATGACATGATTCGAACCCTTGGACCAGAGATTTTACTAAATAGCCCGAAAGGTCCTAGAAAATTTGGAAAGAGTGACAAAAGCATCGAAGGAGACTGTGTATGGCATTGAAAAGGGTTGTCTGACACATTGGACATTGCTACGTTTCGTGCTTGAGCTGCTCATCCTGAAGGCTAAGTACGGCTGGTCAGACTGTAGTTTCAATGATCTAGTTGCATCTCCTGTCATGGGTGCTGCCACAACCAAACTCAGTTCCCGCCAACACATACCAAGCGAAGAAGGTCATAAGTCCATTGATAATGGGGGTTGAAAAAATACATGCATGCCCCAACCACTGTATACTTTTTCATAGTAAAACGTTCAAGTCATTGGATAAATATCCCCAATGTGGGGCCAGCCGGTACAAGAACAATGACCTTTACAGTGGGGACGAACCCTCCACGGGGAAAAAGAGGAATAAGAAGGGTACAAAAAAGGTGGTATAAGAATCTCAGCCCCTAGAGAACACTCTATTAGGCAACGATACAAAGCAGAGAAGAATTCCTGCCTTGGTAATGTGGTACCTACCAGTGACCGACCGCTTGAGACGTATGTTCCTAAACCCTAAAGAAGTCGCACTCATGACATGGTGGAATGATGAGCGCAAGGTGGATGATGATAAGATTGCACACCCGGCTGATTATAGTCAGTGGCAAAGGTTTGATGAGAAGCACAAAGAATTCAGCGATGACCCAAAGAATGTACGGTTTGGCCTAAGCACCGATGGAATGAATCCCTTCAATGAGAGGATGAGCAACCACAGCATATGGCCAATGATCTTGACCATGTACAACATCCCAACATGGTTGTGTCAGAAGAGAAAGTACCTTCTCCTCACTATTCTTATTTCTAGCCCTAAACAACCAGGCATTGATATAGACATGTTCCTCGAGTCCTTGATGCAAGAAATGGAGAGGCTATGGAGGCATGGGGAGCAGATGTATGATGCGTTTCGAGAGGACTTCATATATAGAGCAATAATATTTGTTACTACCAATGATTACCCCGCGCTATTTGCTTTGTCTGGATAGATCAAAGGGAAGACGGGATGCTTGGTTTGCTTGGATGGTACTACATGGGTGTACCTGGATGCATCCAAGAAGATAGTTTTCCTAAGGAACCGACGCTTCTTAAAGACAAGTCATAAGTACCGTAGCAAATTGTTCTTTAGATTTTATGATAATGCCCCTGGAGATTGAACCCCCTCTGGAGAGACGTCATAACGGAGAACATGTGTACAGAATGGTGAAAAACATACGCGTCGTCTATGGAAAGAAGAATCCGGATGGGACGAACAGAGATAGAAGCACACCTCCTGTCGAAGGCATACCTTTCAAGAAACAATCGATCTTCTTTCAGTATCTGCCTTATTGGCCAGACTTAGGAGGTCCCCCATGCCATTGATGCTATGCACGTGTAGAAGAATGTCTTTGAGAGTCTCATTGCTATCTTGATGGACACAAGCAAGTCAAAGGATGGTCCTGAAAGCACGGAAAGACATGGTGTAGCTAAACATGATGCCACAGCTTCACCCGGTACCTAAGGCTAATGGAAAATACACTCTGCCCGTGGTGTGCTTCAACCTAACACTAGACGAGAAGAGAGCTATATGCACTTTCCTGAGGGGGATCAAAGTCCCGACTGGGTTTTCAGCAAATAGTGAAGAAGCTAGTGTCAATGAAGGACTTGTCAATAACACACTAGCAAGGCTCACGATTGCCATGTGATGCTGATAGTGTTTCTACCTATTACAATCAAGGCTATAAAGCTAGAGTTCTTGAAAATGACCATCACCCGCATGTGCTACTTCTTTTCGAAGATCTCACAGAAGACAATTGGCAAGGAAGAGCTGAGTGACCTACATGAATTTGTGGTGGAGACACAAAACCAACTGGAGATGTGTTTACCTCCTGCTTTTTTTGATATAATGCCACATCTCATGATTCACATGGTTCATCAGATACAGGCACTTTGCCCTTGCTACTTGCATGAAATGTGGTCCTATGGGTGGTTCATGTCGGTTTTAAGTCGATACGTGCATAATCGAGCATACCCAGAGAGGCTCCATGATAGAGGGTTACAGTACTGAAGAAGTCATCGAGTGCTGTCAAGAGTACCTAAAAGTACAAAAAGGGATTGGTAAACCCAATTCTTGTCACAAGGGTAGGCTGGCTGGGAAGGGCACCAGTGGTAGAAAAGTGTTCATCAACCATGATTACAAAGAGGTGAGTCAGGCGTATTACAGTGTCTTGTAGAGTACACAACTAATGCAATCGTATATTGATGAACACTTAGCTATCATTATGGTAGAGAGAAATGGGCGTTCAGATGATTGGGTCATGAAACAGCACAAGCAATGACTAACTACATGGTTGAAGGACCAAAACATACCACCTGGAGAAACCATAGACTCTATTACCATCAGTAGGTTGGCGGAGGGGCCATTGAGACAAGTGACATCTTGGAATGCTTATGGCATCAATGGGTACATGTACTATACCCACGCAAAGGATAATAAATATGTGAACCAAAACAGCGGCGTTCGAATAGAGGCTCTCGATGGATTAGGGCGAAAGATCCAATACTTTGGCATCATTGAAGAGATATGGGAACTTGACTATGGAAGGGATATAACGGTGGCCATGTTTCGATGCCGCTGGATCAAACAACACCAACTGAACGAGATCGAATTGAGAGTCCTGGACCTCAAGAATCTAGGCTACCAAGATGACCCTTGGGTGCTCGCTTCACATGTCGCACAAGTTTTCTATATGTTTGACCCACAAAGTAACCTCCCCCCGAAGAAGAATACAAAGCACGTGGTTGCCTCTGGGAAACAACACATTATTGGAGTTGATGGCGTGGATGATGTTGAAGCTTACAATAACTATGATGAGATGCCGCTATTCACAGACTTTCCTAAGAAGATCAGTGTTGTGGAAAAGAACCTCCCCAAAGACATAATGCCATGGGAACGAAAAGGTAGTCAAAGGGAAAGTCATTACAGTGGGCTAGCTAGTTGTTGAACGTGGAGTGTTTGTGTAAGTGTGTGTTTGTAAGACTTCATTTATGCATGCGTGTGAGACTATATATTTATGTACGTGTGTAAGACTACTATATTTTTGTATGTGTATGAGACTACATTTTATGCATGTGTTGAGACTACCCTTTGCAACATCCTGATGACTCTATTTGAACATCCTACTCTATTACTACAAAATTTCATTTGTCAAAGTCTGAGCACTTCAAATTTTCAAATTAAAAAAATGACAAGTTCATATGAGATTTTCAACCACTAAATGTTTTTTAGCTGAAAAAGTGATGAATACCAAAGTCGTATAACTCATCAACTTTGGGGTCCCCCCACCGGCGTCCCGCGCCCGGCCCTCGGCACCCTCCCCCGCACGCTGACCCCCAGCGTCCCACGCCCAGCCCCCGGCGCCCGCCCCCGCGCGCCGACCCCCGGCGTCCTGTGTAACACCCCAGGTGTTTGCCACCAGTTAAGCAATGGGTTTGAGCTAAAACATGGTATATTAAGTAATGATGAAGATGTCAAGGTCAAACCTATAGAAATGAGCCCCAACCTAAACTTGGATATTGCACCTTTTGCTCGCCTATAGACCCCTTTTCAAGATATATGCTTGGCTAGTGTTATTGGAATATCTCCATGTGTCTCACATCAATACCCATCTATATTGGACACTCGAAAAGTTTCATGAAGTTTGAAATCAAAAGGTCACATGAAATGATAAGTTATATCCTTATTGGAATGACTTTGCTAAGTGCTTGAATTGCACTATTAAGTGAATGAGAACATGAGATGTCAACCAAACCTTGCAACCTTGCCAAAATGACTCTAGATGAACTCTACAACAAAAGTCATGAAAGGTTCATGTTGGGCAAATGCCAAGAAAATGCTCCAATGGATCAAAAAGGATAATTTAAGCTTCATCGTGATCCTACTTTGGTCAAAGTAGAACAGCAGGTTCTATACCAGTTTTGAGGTTGGACCTTAAATGAAAGTTGTAGTCCATATCATGTAGAACAAACTTTGTTTTTGGACTAAGAGCTAGATCATCTTGGAAGCAAGTCAAATCGAGGTCACAAGATCAAATTTGCTGCTGATTTCAGCACTTAGAAATATTCTAAGTCTAGAATTTCGCTAAGCAACGACGTTGGCATTCCGCGTTCTCCGAAATTCGTTAAGCAACTTGAGTTGGTCCAAAAATAAAAGTTGAAGGTTATATTATGGAGAAGAGCCTGCAAAAAGTTGCACTGAGTTTGACCAAGTTTTGACCTCTGAAGGTGAGTTCCCGTGACCGTTATCAACATGTTGACACTGTCATTTTGAGGCTTAATTACCCGCTGTTACAGAGCTCAAATGATCAGGCACCTTAAATGAGAAACATAGAGTAGGCCGAGGTGAGCAAACTTCATTTTTGGCCCACTGTCTGATTCGGCCCGGATGCAGGCCCAAATCTGCTCCCACCTTGCCCACCGCGACGCTCACCACGTGTTTGACGCTTTGCCGACGTGGTCGCCGTGCATGGACGCCGCGCACCCCCGCCGCTGCCGCGTGCCCGGCCTCGCTGTCGCACCCCTGCTGCTTCAACCGAGCGCCTTAGCTGCCCCAGTCCCCATTCTCCTCTCCACTCTCCCTCCCTGGCGTTTTTCCTTCGCGCTCACGCACGCCAGAGCACGGTCGCCATGGGCGCCGCCGCTGTGCTCGCCGCCGCAGCCGTTCTCGCCACTCCTAGCTTTTTCACTCCCCACGAGCATCACCCTCAGCTTCGCCGCCATCTCCTTCACGCCGTGCTCGTGCTCGCCGTCGCAACCCGCCACCCTAGCCATGGAAGCTCCGGCCGCCGCTGCCACAGCCTGGCGCCCACGCAGTGGCCAAGCCGCCGTGGGCCACCTTGGGCTAAGCCGAGCAGCCCCGCGGGTGCGCAAGGGCCCCCTGTTGCTCCCCCACTACTCGTCGCCATCAATTGCCGCCTCTCCGGCCGGATTCCGCGAGCCCCGACGACCTCCCTGTTCAAAATCCCGTCAGGGACCTCCTACAAAAATTCGACGAAAGTCAGGGTTCTAACTGCGAAGTCAGTGACTCAGATGAATAGTGCCATAAGGACTGGTTTGTAATTATTTTACAGGAACTTTGGAAATTCATAGTAAATCGTAGAAAATTCGTAAAATAGTAAATGAGGACTTTTTGGAATCCTTGTGAAATTGTCTATGCAGTGGATCTATAATATGGCATGTTTTAGTTTAAATATTTTGCAGTAAAAATAGATTTGTGCAGTAAGGTTGTAATGCTAGTTGAATTTGTTATTTTTCATAACTGTAGATCTAGGGCTCCAAATGAAGTGAAATTTTTGTGGCATGCTACTCATGTGATAGTTGATGTGTGGTAAAAATTTCATGAGTATTGGATGAAGTATGAGTGAGTTATTGGTTTATCTTGCTCTCACATGAATTCTTGCTTTAGCAACTTGTCTTTTTCATAGAGGTTGCTATACAGATCCAAATGGAGTGAAATTTATACAGTAGACTATTGAGAGGATATGTGAGCCACTGTAATTTTTGTAGAAGTTATTGTGCACTTTTGGTATATGTTCATTAAGTCACCTTGTTATCTAAAATAAATTAAGAAATGCATTAAAAGAATTTATTTGGTCATGGACACTAGGTTTTCTGGTGTTCTTTAGTCATGTGTGACATGTTGGTAAAGTTGGTTTTGCCCAATTATGTATTTGCAACATAAGTTAATAATTATTTTCTTGCCGATGTGGTTTATGGACAGATCTGGGAACTTAGCAAAGTTCTTCATGATAATGTGCTTTGTTGTGAAACTTGTTTATACAAAAGTTGTAGATAATTCATGTATCTAGCTTCTATTAAAATTTGGTGTCATTTGGCCAAGTAGTTTAAGAGTTACAGCTGTTTAAAGTTGGGTTTCAGAAATGGCTGCTTTCTGTCAATTGTAGACCAGTTTCTGTAAATAGATATATTTGACTTAGTTAACTTGAGAATCATGCTAAGATGATTAAATATGAATTGTAGAAAATTTCATAAGCTTTCCATAATGTCTTCTTGCAAGTCATTTGGATTTGTGTAACTCCAGTTATAGCTAAATCTTGTAGCTGCTGTTTGCATGTCTAGAAATTGGCAGATTCCAATTATAGTGTTTGCTTGTATATTGTTAAGTGTGACTTATGCCTTGAATGATGACTGAGTTAGAGCACCTGAGATCTTGAAAAACTTGTGTCATGCTTGGTGTTGTCGTCTTCTTTGCCATCTTAACATAATAGATTGTGTGATGTTTAAGTTAAGCATCGCAAAGTACTTAAGTGTGTTAGTGTAAACTATGCTTGTCTTGCTTGCTATTTTGTGATGTGTCTCAGGGTACTATTCTTCATATTTATGCACTTGCATATTGCATCTCATCTAGGTACGCTAGATGAACCACGTGAAGGACGTGATGTTGGAGCCAAACCCGAAGACGGTGTTTGATGAATCTGTCCCGAAGATGGAAGGACTAAGCGAGTGCTAGGACCTGAGATGTCACCAGGATGGTGCAAGTTAACTGAACTGACTTGTGTCAGATCCCAGGCAAGCCCCTGGAGTATTATAAGTCTCCTAATTTATAAAAGCAATTCTTTCTATATATGAGTTATATATTGTTGCATTAAGTTGTAGGAGTTGATTGAAACCGTTGATGCATTTATTACTATCCTTGCCTACCTTATTACCTTTTTACCCTGTTAGGCCAGGATCGAATAACTGCTTAGCCTTGCTTAGACCGGTAGCGATCGGTGATATCCGGTCACCTACATTTATAGGTGGTTACTGGAAGAATTTAGCTATGGAAAGAATGATATCCTGGAATTAACCATGTGGGATGGATAATTGGAGACCGGACGGAAAAAGTTGGAGGCAACCAGACAGGGTTCTGGGGTGCTGTTAGTTTCCAGTCTGTGTCGATTAAGGACCGACCGTTGTTGGGCCTCGAGTCATGTTGAACGCATGCCTTACATTTAGCTGGCCGGATAAAGTACCTTCCGACCGCGAAGCTGGGAGATTTTTTCGGGCCGAGTAGATTGCCCGCAACGCACTGTGCCAGGAGCAGGTGTGGTAGGACACGGGGGTGAGATGATAAGACCAAAGTGCAGTCGGTCGGCCCCCGGGTACATGTGGTTCCTGGCAAACTCGAGATTCCTGGAAAGTTGACTCGGTGATCAATATCTCACTTTAGCGGGTGAGTGAGGTTTGTGTAAGGAATAAATCACCAGCTGGTTAGGAATCGATTCGAATCGCCATCGCTCCTGGATAGTGAGCACTTGACTCGAGTTACTTCATCGTAGTAATTATTATGGAACAATGATGGTTATCTGGATGGTATGGGATATGCTAAATCTAAATTGGTAACTGGATGTTATTGGTTAATCAAGTGATTGCTATAGTACAGGTGCTTACCTAGATGGATAGGTCATAATAAAGATGATGCAAAGTACTTAAAATGGTTTCTTCATGATAGCTTATGCTTTTCGCAAATAAGTCAGCTAGCCCACTAAAGAAAACCTTGCATAATCCTTGGTGTCACTTTATTTCTGGTTTACGACGGGTAAGTCTGGCTGAGTACATTCGAGTACTCAGGGTTTATCCCACCTTGTTGCAGGTGATGTTCTCGACCTATTGATGATGGTGGCTAACCACCGGTGGGCTCGGTGATTCTATACTTACTTCTCATCTATATGCTTTTGTCGGATGATGTCACTAAGCTAGCAATATATTTGGAACTTATATTAATGTAATCATTTGAAAGCTATGTTGTTTCCACTAAGCAGTTTTGAAACCCCAAACTTGTACTATTATTTGTTAACCCCTTTGTAATATTATTTCCGCTGCAACCCGATGTATGTGATGTGTATTTGCTTAATCACGCGATCTTGGTTGTGATGTTGATTTATCGAGGTCTTTCGAGACACTCGGCGGACTACCGGGTTTATATGAGTGAAAGTATGGGTGTGTCAACGTGTTAGCGGGGACAACCGTACTTGATCTTGTATAAATTGGGCGGTTCTGTCACAGCTGGTATCAGAGCGAGATTAAGCATAATACTGTCAGGTACATAGTTTTAAATGCTAAGTTTTGGTTTTAAAAGGTCTATTTTAACTAAAACTTTAGCTATAGGCAAATTTGTCAAAACTTATTTGCAAAACTATGCTAGCGACATCTTCCTTTATGCCCAGTTAAGGACTATTAGGTGGCTATCTAAGTACTAACTTTAAGGGATGTACTTTATTGCAATTTTTCTTTCGTCGTCCATACGGCGTGCTATTGTATGGATGCCATTCGCTTGAATGGTACTGTATGGATCAATTGCCTCTACGCCCAGGTAAGTGTGAGTTGTGAGAGTATGACCGTCCAACTGTCGGTCTAGGGGAGAGTTAGCTGTGGTTACTGGAATATTTACATGTTACACACATGTATATATGAAGGTACTTAATTGTGGGTATATCTACCGGGTAGCTATGGATACCGAAGTATATATATCTGGGGATGTATATATGGAAAGTATCTTAGTTTACTGCTTTCATTATGTGCTTATTTATCTCTTATGGGAATAGGTTGCAATGAATTTGCCTGCAGGTACGCTAACCACGAATGCGTAGATTGAATGTAGCTGACGACTAGCTATATATCGAGAGAGTATGTGTTATGCCACCGACATAGAACGTGATTGCCACCTTAGGCTGGCAATTTCGTGAGGACGAATAGGACGAGCATGCATCATGATTGTGCTTGTGCATAAATATGCTTCCCTTCCTTTGTTCTAAGTACTAAGTAACTTGTGGTCGATGTATTGCACTATCTTCCTTGTGTGGAGTTAAACAAGAATGCCGTGTTCCATGTTGTTTGAATAGGAAGTGCTTGAGAAAAGTGTGTGCTTAGCCTTGCTAGAAATAATTGTGGTTACATGCTTAACCTATAATGTCCTCTAGTTTAGCCAAGTGGTGGGTATGTATGCTTGTTATCTAATTAGTGCCATAGTTATCACCCCTTTTGTCTTCGGTAAGCATACGAGTGTTGAGGAGCGCTATCCTAGAACCACGTCCAAGTTTTGGCAATCTCATGGTTGTCATTTTCAATTAAGTTCTCTCTTAGGAGCCTAAGCCTATACACGTGGTTGCTAGCCATTGAACGTTGTGCTATGAAGACTTTTATCCATGCCTTTGCTTGATTTTTGACCCAAGCTTAGCCCCCCTTATTTGCTCGCAGTGTTTTGTGGTTGTCCCGCTCATGTGTGGGAGGACATTACTCAAAAATCCTTGTTAGATCTGATGATCTGGTGCAACGCTAATCGCTATCTACCCTGCTTTGGAACCTTTTTCTCACAGATCATGTCGTTGCCTTATCAACTGAATCCTTAGTCAGTGCCTTAGCTCTGTCCCTTGAATCTTGTTTATTTTGTCTCCAACCTTCCCATGTCTCGGGATGTCTATCAGTTTTGGTCTCATGTTGCTACTCGACAAGAACAAATCTCATGTTAATCTTTATCTGGTAATCACTTGGGTGGACACAAGACGTACATGGAAATTCGGCAATAAGTCCCCTGCTCAGTTGTCTTTGGCAATTAAGCTATGCTCTCTTGCGTTGTGTTTTGATCTTTGGATCCTCTGCTTGTTAACTCCTAACCTTGTGACTACCTTTGTTTGCTATCCCTCCTTCGCATAGTGCTTGCTCCTATGCAACCCAATTTGTGCCATGTGAGATTTCTTGTAGGTTATATGTTCAGTAATGGTGCCACGATTAGCGATCTATGGTGCCGCGACGAAACCGAGAGCCTCCTGTGGGCGCGCACACAAGGTTGTGCTGCTCGGCACGCGCTGGTATCGAGGTTTCTAGTCATGATCCATTATAGAACTACACCAATATGTTATTCTCACTTGAGCTCTTCCTTGGTTATCTCTCCTTATCATGTCAAGAGATCTATATGTCGAACTAGATGCAATAGGACTTCTTGCTGGAGTAGTCCAACGGTTAACCTTTGAAGAACAGGTCACTAACATGAACATAAACAGACTGCAAGAGGGTAGACAAGTGACTCTACTCGACGTGACTGTCCCTATAATGACGTCGATCATCTAGTGAGCAACTTATGTCATTTTCATTGGATCAGAAAGGTGCACCACACTTAAGGTTGAACAAGTTATCAGTCGGATGATAAATGGACCAGGAGATTATGTGCTGTAATAGGTCACCTGGTATATATGAGATTCCTGTCCAAGTTCTCAATCTTTAGGTGCATAAGGATCACGTAGACGAACTGACCTTCTTTGGTGTGACCCCTTTCTGCTGACTTCAATGGCGACCATCGGTAGGCTTCGACCAAAATTTTTATTATCAAGAGTGAAGATTTGGAACCTTTTTAGTGTTGAGGGACAACTGATTTGTTACCAGTAGGAAAGTTAGTCTTCAGTTAGGTAACAACTATTTGGTAACTATGAAGGCCAGATCTCATAGGACAATGTTGATCAAGGAAACAGCAAACCTGGCCCCACAATGCAAGTGCTACTTCTTCTCCAAATGTGCTATCAAGTCAATTCCATCTTGGACGATCACGTATATAGTACAAGACGTGGTATCGGCTAGGTAGGAGCTAGCGAAAGCACGTCCCTAGTTTTTAGTCAGCATCTTTGTGCCCCAAGGTGCCACTAACACATGTGTCCGGACTCTATTGGATGAAGTGCCGAAGGATATATAGGAAGGGTTCCTTGTCAATGTAGAAATGCCCTACAGGTGGAATAATGTTTTGTGCCCTGCGAAAACAGCCCACAAGTCCAATGCTTGTGCATAGTCAAGTTGGTGTCTAGAACGATGGTTGAAGTGTTACCAGAGAAGCATGTAAGGAAAACTCTAGCCTCCATCCTCAGCTAGAGAAAGACTGCTACTGCTATGAGAAAGGTTAGAGAGTGCCAAACACACACCTCAACGTGTGGAGCGAAGAAAAGGGAGGACACGAAATCTGTCTAGATTTTGTGGCACTAAACCGGTTATCTTCAAGCCGGCAGTTAGTGACTCAAACGGAGCTGGATTGACCCCAAACTTGGTGATCTCATTCCTTGCTTAGGGCCCTTCAATGTCTTAAGTTGGTTTGAGTATTGGTTGAGTAAAACGTCGGATTTGAGAGATATCTTGTCAGGCTCGGTTTGCTGCCATTTCAGAACAGAGCAGTTTTGGTAGATGAAATTGTTTGGATGGTCAACGGTGTCCGGTTGAGTTGATTTTGGTGAGTAGTTAGAAGACCCATGGATCTACCCGCCCACCAAATTTTGTGCATATGGGAGCCGTAGTTTGTGAGATATGAATAGAAAATAAAAGGGTACAGAATCTGCAATTTCGCTGTAACTGCTATCATCCCTTGCATTAGACGGTTGTGTTTGTAATTCATGCCAAGGAATTACAACTTGTAGGTATATTGCTGATTAGACAACCCTCCATACCCTTGAGAAGACTAATTGCACCCCTATGTGCCTTGCTTTTGCCCTCTTAGATCAGCAATGCGTAAGCAGTCAAAGTGTTCTAGAAGTCAAAATTGTGCCCTTGCAAGTCAAAAATAGATTGGAAGGGTGTTAAACCGCAGATTTTCGGATTATGGTTTTTGAGATATTGATTGGCCTTAGAATGGAAGCCTCGACGACAAATGTAGTAAGAAGGCTGGTTTTGCTACGATGCAAGTCAACCCAACTTGCTGTGCAACTGCACCACGAAGGCAAATTGTACTCAACCTGCTTGGTAGTAAACTAGTCCTTAGTTTTGTGATTACTTGCAACTTGTGTTGTCCTCCAAGCCTCGCTAACATCCTTCTACGTCAATGGTTCTCTAATGCTGACATGCCTTTGGTACCTTATATGTGTTTTTACCCAAGAGGTTGCATCAAATTCCACCTAGATCCCTGTTGCAACCTGGATCCAAAGGCTCCCTAAGGAATGATCATCGAGAACGACAGAGTCAGCTATTACGTTTACCACTTACTCGGTAGACTCAGACCATACAATATTGTTATCAGAGAAAGAGAACTGCACACATGGAACCATTGCAACGAGTATCCTTCAGAAGATTATCATCTAGTGCAAAGTCCATATGGTCTGTGCTATATCCACTTGGGAAGTAGATGTTGCAAGTATTTAGTCTACGTTTGTATCGCTCTTCGTACATCGAGGACGAAGTACGTAGGACATTGCTATCTTGGATTCCTCCCAAAGTAACAATATTTCATGAAGGCCGAAGAAGGAAATCCTTCAGACAACAGCTTACTGACAAAGAGCAAGTATCAGAAAGTGTCATGACCAAATTAGCCTCTCTGATGCTCCGAAGCTAATTAGCCTAATGCTATCACTGATATTGGAAACTGGATGACATGTTTCTCTTCCACAAAAGTCTTTCGTCCTGAATCTCGGGACGCGATTCTTTTAAGGGGGGAGGGCTGTAACACCCCAGGTGTTTGCCACCAGTTAAGCAATGGGTTTGAGCTAAAACATGGTATATTAAGTGATGATGAAGATGTCAAGGTCAAACCTATAGAAACGAGCCCCAACCTAAACTTGGATATTGCACCTTTTGCTCGCCTATAGACCCCTTTTCAAGATATATGCTTGGCTAGTGTTATTGGAATATCTCCATGTGTCTCACATCAATACCCATCTATATTGGACACTCGAAAAGTTTCATGAAGTTTGGAATCAAAAAGTCACATGAAATGATAAGTTATATCCTTATTGGAATGACTTTGCTAAGTGCTTGAATTGCACTATTAAGTGAATGAGAACATGAGATGTCAACCAAACCTTGCAACCTTGCCAAAATGACTCTAGATGAACTCTACAACAAAAGTCATGAAAGGTTCATGTTGGGCAAATGCCAAGAAAATGCTCCAATGGATCAAAAAGGATAATTTAAGCTTCATCGTGATCCTACTTTGGTCAAAGTAGAACAGCAGGTTCTATACCAGTTTTGAGGTTGGACCTTAAATGAAAGTTGTAGTCCATATCATGTAGAACAAACTTTGTTTTTGGACTAAGAGCTAGATCATCTTGGAAGCAAGTCAAATCGAGGTCACAAGATCAAATTTGCTGCTGATTTCAGCACTTAGAAATATTCTAAGTCTAGAATTTCGCTAAGCAACGACGTTGGCATTCCGCGTTCTCCGAAATTCGTTAAGCAACTTGAGTTGGTCCAAAAATAAAAGTTGAAGGTTATATTATGGAGAAGAGCCTGCAAAAAGTTGCACTGAGTTTGACCAAGTTTTGACCTCTGAAGGTGAGTTCCCGTGACCGTTATCAACATGTTGACACTGTCATTTTGAGGCTTAATTACCCGCTGTTACAGAGCTCAAATGATCAGGCACCTTAAATGAGAAACGTAGAGTAGGCCGAGGTGAGCAAACTTCATTTTTGGCCCACTGTCTGATTCGGCCCGGATGCGGCCCAAATCTGCTCCCACCTTGCCCACCGCGACGCTCACCACGTGTTTGACGCTTTGCCGACGTGGTCGCCGTGCATGGACGCCGCGCACCCCCGCCGCTGCCGCGTGCCCGGCCTCGCTGTCGCACCCCTGCTGCTTCAACCGAGCGCCTTAGCTGCCCCAGTCCCCATTCTCCTCTCCACTCTCCCTCCCTGGCGTTTTTCCTTCGCGCTCACGCACGCCAGAGCACGGTCGCCATGGGCGCCGCCGCTGTGCTCGCCGCCGCAGCCGTTCTCGCCACTCCTAGCTTTTTCACTCCCCACTGAGCATCACCCTCAGCTTCGCCGCCATCTCCTTCACGCCGTGCTCGTGCTCGCCGTCGCAACCCGCCACCCTAGCCATGGAAGCTCTGGCCGCCGCCGCCACAGCCGGCGCCCACGCGTGGCCAAGCCGCCGTGGGCCACCTTGGGCTAAGCCGAGCAGCCCCGCGGGTGCGCAAGGGCCCCCTGTTGCTCCCCCACTACTCGTCGCCATCAATTGCCGCCTCTCCGGCCGGATTCCGCGAGCCCCGACGACCTCCCTGTTCAAAATCCCGTCAGGGACCTCCTACAAAAATTCGACGAAAGTCAGGGTTCTAACTGCGAAGTCAGTGACTTCAGATGAATAGTGCCATAAGGACTGGTTTGTAATTATTTTGCAGGAACTTTGGAAATTCATAGTAAATCGTAGAAAATTCGTAAAATAGTAAATGAGGACTTTTTGGAATCCTTGTGAAATTGTCTATGCAGTGGATCTATAATATGGCATGTTTTAGTTTAAATATTTTGCAGTAAAAATAGATTTGTGCAGTAAGGTTGTAATGCTAGTTGAATTTGTTATTTTTCATAACTGTAGATCTAGGGCTCCAAATGAAGTGAAATTTTTGTGGCATGCTACTCATGTGATAGTTGATGTGTGGTAAAAATTTCATGAGTATTGGATGAAGTATGAGTGAGTTATTGGTTTATCTTGCTCTCACATGAATTCTTGCTTTAGCAACTTGTCTTTTTCATAGAGGTTGCTATACAGATCCAAATGGAGTGAAATTTGTACAGTAGACTATTGAGAGGATATGTGAGCCACTGTAATTTTTGTAGAAGTTATTGTGCACTTTTGGTATATGTTCATTAAGTCACCTTGTTATCTAAAATAAATTAAGAAATGCATTAAAAGAATTTATTTGGTCATGGACACTAGGTTTTCTGGTGTTCTTTAGTCATGTGTGACATGTTGGTAAAGTTGGTTTTGCCCAATTATGTATTTGCAACATAAGTTAATAATTATTTTCTTGCCGATGTGGTTTATGGACAGATCTGGGAACTTAGCAAAGTTCTTCATGATAATGTGCTTTGTTGTGAAACTTGTTTATACAAAAGTTGTAGATAATTCATGTATCTAGCTTCTATTAAAATTTGGTGTCATTTGGCCAAGTAGTTTAAGAGTTACAGCTGTTTAAAGTTGGGTTTCAGAAATGGCTGCTTTCTGTCAATTGTAGACCAGTTTCTGTAAATAGATATATTTGACTTAGTTAACTTGAGAATCATGCTAAGATGATTAAATATGAATTGTAGAAAATTTCATAAGCTTTCCATAATGTCTTCTTGCAAGTCATTTGGATTTGTGTAACTCCAGTTATAGCTAAATCTTGTAGCTGCTGTTTGCATGTCTAGAAATTGGCAGATTCCAATTATAGTGTTTGCTTGTATATTGTTAAGTGTGACTTATGCCTTGAATGATGACTGAGTTAGAGCACCTGAGATCTTGGGAAAACTTGTGTCATGCTTGGTGTTGTCGTCTTCTTTGCCATCTTAACATAATAGATTGTGTGATGTTTAAGTTAAGCATCGCAAAGTACTTAAGTGTGTTAGTGTAAACTATGCTTGTCTTGCTTGCTATTTTGTGATGTGTCTCAGGGTACTATTCTTCATATTTATGCACTTGCATATTGCATCTCATCTAGGTACGCTAGATGAACCACGTGAAGGACGTGATGTTGGAGCCAAACCCGAAGACGGTGTTTGATGAATCTGTCCCGAAGATGGAAGGACTAAGCGAGTGCTAGGACCTGAGATGTCACCAGGATGGTGCAAGTTAACTGAACTGACTTGTGTCAGATCCCAGGCAAGCCCCGGAGCATTATAAGTCTCCTAATTTATAAAAGCAATTCTTTCTATATATGAGTTATATATTGTTGCATTAAGTTGTAGGAGTTGATTGAAACCGTTGATGCATTTATTACTATCCTTGCCTACCTTATTACCTTTTTACCCTGTTAGGTCAGGATCGAATAACTGCTTAGCCTTGCTTAGACCGGTAGCGATCGGTGATATCCGGTCACCTACATTTATAGGTGGTTACTGGAAGAATTTAGCTATGGAAAGAATGATATCCTGGAATTAACCATGTGGGATGGATAATTGGAGACCGGACGGAAAAAGTTGGAGGCAACCAGACAGGGTTCTGGGGTGCTGTTAGTTTCCGTCTGTGTCGATTAAGGACCGACCGTTGTTGGGCCTCGAGTCATGTTGAACGCATGCCTTACATTTAGCTGGCCGGATAAAGTACCTTCCGACCGCGAAGCTGGGAGATTTTTCGGGCCGAGTAGATTGCCCGCAACGCACTGTGCCGGAGCAGGTGTGGTAGGACACGGGGGCGAGATGATAAGACCAAAGTGCAGTCGGTCGGCCCCCGGGTACATGTGGTTCCTGGCAAACTCGAGATTCCTGGAAAGTTGACTCGGTGATCAATATCTCACTTTAGCGGGTGAGTGAGGTTTGTGTAAGGAATAAATCACCAGCTGGTTAGGAATCGATTCGAATCGCCATCGCTCCTGGATAGTGAGCACTTGACTCGAGTTACTTCATCGTAGTAATTATTATGGAACAATGATGGTTATCTGGATGGTATGGGATATGCTAAATCTAAATTGGTAACTGGATGTTATTGGTTAATCAAGTGATTGCTATAGTACAGGTGCTTACCTAGATGGATAGGTCATAATAAAGATGATGCAAAGTACTTAAAATGGTTTCTTCATGATAGCTTATGCTTTTCGCAAATAAGTCAGCTAGCCCACTAAAGAAAACCTTGCATAATCCTTGGTGTCACTTTATTTCTGGTTTACGACGGGTAAGTCTGGCTGAGTACATTCGAGTACTCAGGGTTTATCCCACCTTGTTGCAGGTGATGTTCTCGACCTATTGATGATGGTGGCTAACCACCGGTGGGCTCGATGATTCTATACTTACTTCTCATCTATATGCTTTTGTCGGATGATGTCACTAAGCTAGCAATATATTTGGAACTTATATTAATGTAATCATTTGAAAGCTATGTTGTTTCCACTAAGCAGTTTTGAAACCCCAAACTTGTACTATTATTTGTTAACCCCTTTGTAATATTATTTCCGCTACAACCCGATGTATGTGATGTGTATTTGCTTAATCACGCGATCTTGGTTGTGATGTTGATTTATCGAGGTCTTTCGAGACACTCGGCGGACTACCGGGTTTATATGAGTGAAAGTATGGGTGTGTCAACGTATTAGCGGGGACAACCGTACTTGATCTTGTATAAATTGGGCGGTTCTGTCACATCCCTGCGCCCGGCCCCCGGTGCCCTCCCCCGCGCGCCAAAACCCCGCGTCCCGCGCCCGGCCCCCGGCGCCCGCCCCCGCGCGCCGACCCCAGCATCCCGCGCCCGGCCCCCGGTGCCCTCCCCCGCGCGCCAACCCCCGGCGTCCCGCGCCCGGCCCCTGGCGCCCGCCCCCGCACGCCGACGACCCATGCCCCAGATTGTTCTTGGGGCTGGATTGCTGGGTCCATCGTTTTCAGGTATTCTACCATGACAGACCTCGCTTCCCAAAAGTTTTGATTGTGATTGACTTGCCTTGCCTTCCCTGAAGTATTGATTTTTTTGACGAGTCTGATGAGAATAACATGAAACAAGGCATATCACTAGGAACATACGCATATTTATTTGTATGGTTTTATTAACAAATATGACAATTGAATGTACCAAAGAGGAAGTAATCCAAGCTTTTGTTGGGCAAGTACTCATATACCAACAACCTCTCATCTTCATGAATACAACAACCAATAAGCTTAACTAGGTTCTTGTGCTGCAGTTTTGCAATCAAGACAACTTCATTTCTATCATTCTTAATCAGAAAACAATCAATAACATATTTTTTCTATCAATGTGATTATCAAGTGAACCTTTTCGAAGAACCATTCTCAAGTGAAAGCTTGCTAGTACCTTGTAAACGTTGCCAAAACCTCCCTTGCCAAGCATATTGGAGTCAAAGAAATGGTCTATTGCTGCAACAATGTCTTCAAAGCTAATAATTGGGAACTCTATATTCTTGTCCCCCGTTTCGTCCGAAGACCTAAAGTATTCTAGCATCACTCTCTTCTGAACTTTCTTCTTTTGTCGTCTACCTGCTTATAGAAACATCAATGGATTCTCTGTTTTTCCCTGAACATTTACAGACTAAACTACATTTCTGAAAATAAGGGGTCTTTTTCTATGTACCTCTTCTTTTACATGTCCAGACAAGGGCTATGAATGTGAGTAGCAGCACAAAAGCTATAACCGGGAGTAAAATCTTTGTTAAATTGCTCTTCTTCTATACTGTACATGGAAATATATCTATCAGAATTTACATCATCAAGCATCATTTGCAATAGTGTGAGTTTACTTGCAAAGGGCCATGCTTAGTGGTGATCCTTGACTAACTTATATACAAGTAAAAGACCAATTTGTGAACACTCAAAGCAGTTACCCTTGCACATTGTTGATGGGTTTCTTTATAGGAACAATTATGTATAATTTTCCACTTCAAAGTGTTCTAGTCCAGTGTCCGCGCAAAAGTTCAAGTCGCTTTATTCATGCTCTTATGAAGTTTAGCGCTGCAAAATTAAAAGTAAATCTAGCAGTTTCTAACCCTTTTCTTTTACTATTTGATGCCATCAAGGCATCAACACCAGCATAAAGTACGAGAGATGGTATTTTGATACAGTTTATTTGATGTCTGTTTGCCTTAAATAGAATGTATGGTCTATTTGAGTCCTTATCTTGCCGGTGTAGTCAAGCCAGACGCGTATGTAGGGTGATCCTTCAGAGGCTGTGTATGTATAATAGAGGTCATTCCTTGTGTTGACAATGGCTAGATTGGAAGGCAACACGCTTATGACTAGATTGGGTAATTACTGTACTGTGCAAGGGTATGATAGTAGTAGTATGATTAGATTGGAGTATATGTCTTTTTAGAGCATGGCCCGTCTTCCTGCCCTGGGTGGTCTCTGTCATAGCCATGTGCTGGAAAAAGGTGATCTAGTGTTTTATCAAGTAACCCACATGCAGATTTGTCTTCTTTTCATGCTAGTGCTACATTTTTAGCGTTTTGCTTTTTGATTGGTACTTGCTGGCTGCTACACATTCTTTTTCTTCTTTTATACAGTTTATTGTGACTGTTCTCTATATAAGTGCATATTCTATGAGTTTAGCACCTTTACCTACTACTTCTGATGGCAGTATATTTATGTTCTCTATATAAGTGCATGTTCTTGCTTATCTACACCTTGTTATTTATAGACTTACATAGTATATTTTTGTTCTTGCTTACTTTTTTTAGATAACAGGTTCCCTAGTACTATTGTCTACTACTTCTGAATGGCAGTATGGCAGCTGTTGCTTTTTTTGGAAGCAGTAGCTGCTGTTTTTTTACCAAATCTCCCCTCTCCTCTATTTTTGCCATATTTCCTATCCTCTATATTTGGGAAGCAGCAGCTGCTTATTTTTATACCTTTTTCTCTCTGTGTTTGTTAAGCAGCTGTTGCTTTTTTTTGCCAAATCTTCCCTCTCCTCTCCCCTCCTTTGTTTTGCCGATGATGAAATTGTCTAAGTCCATACATTATATGGAATATGAGCTGATGATCAAGAACTTGTGAGGAACTTGGCATCATTAGCAGCCGCCCCTACATTACCTTCTCCTCTCTTCTCTGTTATGATGCCTTGATGCTCCAAGTTCAAGATCAGATAATGATTGACATGTTTCTGAGGCCTCTACCACTGCTACTTCTCGTTTTTTATATTATTGTTTTATAGGACTACTTTGGTTTATATACCTTTTTGATTTCTTATACCTTCTCGCGTACCTAAAGCACACTTTCTTACATCTTTTAGAACAAAGCACGAAATAATGTCATGGACAAAAGACAGTGCAGCTCGATGCCCCGAGCATGATGAGCAGCCAACCCTTGAGGAGCAAGCACTAGAGGACCAGCTTACTCAGGAATAGTTCGATAACGAGGTAGAAAAGGATCTAGAAGTGATGCTTACTCAGGAGGAGTGTGACGAGGAGGAAGGCCCCGAAAGAGAGGCTGCTGAAGGCGAAGAAGAAGAGGATGATGAGTCAGAAGAGGGATATGAAAGTTCTGAGGATCCTTTCCCACCTGAAGCAAGAAGGAGGCCAACAGAGGAAGATTTGGACAAGGATTTTGACCCAAACGAGGAGGTAGGGAAGAAGCCTTAGCTTATAAATTTTGCTAAAGCTTTGGCTGTGTTACCTCTGCTAACACTTGACCTATCCTATATATAGGTCCCTCTTGAAACTCAGAAAAGACGACGTCGATGTCCATCTGGACATTTCGCTGGACAAGACGGAGTAGAGGAAAGGAAGAGTAGAGGCAACAACCATAGAGACGGATCACAATGCCTCTGCTCCACAAACTCAAGACACAACCACTGACTACCAAGCCTAAGAGGAAATGAGGGGATAGAAAAAGGAAATCTATATCTAGATAAGGCTTGCTATGTGATAACGGAGGTTGGGCCAGCAAGGGAGATCCTTGAGCCGAAGGAATTAAGAGGACGATTCCGTAATGCAATCGGGGCCCTAGTAAGAGATAAATTGAACCCAGCAATCCCTAACTAGAAAGAGGTACCAGAGAACATAAAGAATGCACTATGGGATAGGCAGCTGAAGGCTAATTTTAGATTTCCAGAGGGTAAGCATGAATTGGTAAAAAATGCTATCAGGATGATGAGAGAGTCATTTCGACGTTGGAGGTCAGAGCTCAATACGAAGTATATCCAAAAGGGGTTAACTCCCTTCAACGAGTTCGGACAAAATAACTCCTAGTCAATGGGAGGAGCTCGTGGCTCAAAAGACTTCAGCGGAGGCATTAGAGCTCAGTGCCCGTAACACCGAGCTGGCGAAGAGGAACAAATACCACCATTATCTAGGCCATGGTGGCTACTATACCAAGGAAGAGCAGTTTAGGAAGATGGATGAAGAGGCCGCCGCTGCTAGGAATATCGATGTGATGAACTTGAAGGTACACTCAAGAAACTAGATATATACGAGGAGTACAGAACCATCCGGCAGTAATCTTAAGTTTGATAAGCCGGAGACCCAAGAGATGGTATCAAGGATACTGAAATATACTGAAGACAAAGAGACGGGCTCATTCAATCCTTCCAGAGAGAGGGACGAGCTTAGCCTTGGCTTGGGAAACAAGGAGCACACAGACCACACTAGGGGGCTAGGGAAAAGGATGACCTAGGAAGTAAGGATTCGAAGAGGACAGGCACATGTACAAGAAACATGGCTGAGACCAGGGAGACTAGTCTTGAGCTCCAAGTGAAGGCTCTAGTTGCGAAGGCGCTGGAGGAGCAAGGAATGTTTATGGAGCCACGTATATTAGTGACACTGCCGAGAGAACTGGCATTAGTTGGCAGCCCTCCGAAAGTTCCTAGCAGTCCAAGGTTCCACTGCAGCCACAACCCCAGTCGATCTCATACGGGAACCTACTAGTTGCACCTTGGTGTTTCTTAGTGGCCGACAGAACACTGTGATGGAGGTGGCAATGGGTGTGGCACATCCTTCCAGGTGGCTTACACCACAATAATAAGATACCGCCGGACTACACTAGGGTCGAGGTGCATACAGTGAAGCCCAAGTTCATGCAGTGGAGGATAGACTACGCAACTCCCGAGGGGCTGGTGTTACTCGGAGACGTTATGGGGCAGTTCATCCTCTAGCACAAACGGGACATTATATTGACTGCTTCTTCGCCGCCTTCCCCTCTCCCAAATTTGGAGCTGAGTTGTTGAGGCCGGGGAGATATTTTCACCGTCTCATGACCCCCACATTCCTGAGATGCCACATTCTTCCCCGCCTCCTATCGAGCATGTGCCTAATGAGATGCCACAACCTTCTCTAGCTTCATACCGGGTAAGTGCATCATGAGATGCCATAGTCTTCTCAACAAGCACAACCAATACATGAACAACTGAGTGCCTCCTGAAGAAGGTGATGCACAAGAAGATGAGGATGTGCCTGAATGGGAACTCTGAAAGAAGATTTCAATCAACATAAGGCTAGTTTATGTTCTAATCAAAGACGTCTTAGTCGGTGTCCAAGTGGTATTCCCATGATCAGTTCAAGCCTAAAAATCAAGTTAAAAAAGTCCCATCATGGGGTTCTGAGGAAGCCGTCAGTAGCAAACTCCACCAAATTGCAAAGCAGTATCCAAATGTTGATGCCATCGAATGGTCAAAGGATTGCCCGAAAAGATATGAAAGAGGCAAGCCCTTCCTACCAAACCGGAACATCCAGCGCCTACCACTTGGAATGAGAAGGTTCCATGATTGGTACTTCCAGTGTTCTCCCAACGAGCATAGATATCATACAAGCATGCTTTCCCACCGGCACATTTGGAAGCCCAGCTGGGAAAATTGTCTTTGACTTCAATGACATGCACATATGCTTTCACCTGGGAGAAATGGAGATGAATCTAATTCGCACGTGGTGCCTGTAAGTCCTTGTCCTCCCGATATGATATGAATGTAATCTTTGAATTTAGTTATAACTAACCCACACCGTGATTTGTAGAATGCAAGTGCACATTGTCAAACAAATGCCAAGTATGAAAGTCGGGTATGTAGACCCTCAAGCTATAGCCCTAAACAAATTTTAATTACCCTTAAACGGTGGACACTGGATGCCAAAGAGATAGCAGCTACAAAGACTCTTCGAGAGAAAGAGCGCATCCGTAGTGCGAAGCTAAGGGAAGAGTCCCTTAAGGTTGCGGCATACATTGTCTTGGCTTTCAAAAATCTCCAACACCACTCTACTATATGGCTACCATACAACTTCGAGTAAGCTCAACTCTATACTTAAAGCTTTCTTCAATATATTTCATTCGATGCAAAAGGGCTTATCTAGTTCTATGATTAAATCCATGCAGCAACCACTGAATTTGTATAGCCGTCGATGTCGGAAGGAGCATGGCATGGGTCTTTGATTCATTAGATAAGGACACGGTGACATACAAAGACTTCATATCGATTCTCAAGACGTATACATATCGACAATCCTCATTAGCTTATATGTTTGTATATATACTTGTAATGTTCACTTTTGGATACTAACAAGTTGTATTTGCTTAAAATAATTCGAACAGGGCATTTAGGTTCTATGTCACTAATCATCATGGAAGGCATGATCCAGCAAGGAAAGAAAAGCTGGCTATAAAAACACTATGTGCGGTAAGTGTAACTTACTTCTTCAGTACTCTGTTACATGGCTATCAAAAGCATTACTTAACATTTTGATATGCAAAACACACAGTGCCCTAAGCAGATACCTAGGAGTGTACATTGTGGATACTATATATGTTCTATGATGGATAACACCGGTGCCTACAGGAGACACCCCTTAAGGGTAAGTTTGAACCTCTTCACCCGTAGTATAAAAAGTTCGTAAATGGTATGAAATACTAAACCGAAACTTGTTTTCTTGTAGTGGAGAGAAGAGAAAGGAATGAAAAGAGACCCATACAAGGATGACCAACTCTTAGTAGCTCGTCAGCGACCTTTGCAACTTCATATTGGAACCAGATTGTACACGTCAGAGGCGCCTACCATGACCGAGAGTCTGAGTTAGGTACAAATCCTCAGTACCAACACCTTCGTGAGACTGAAAGGCTAGCTCTAGGACGTTGATAACAATGTGTATGGAATTTTTATATTTAATGATGGATTGTATATATTCATGTGAATTGGACTTGTAATTGTAGTTTATAGAATACTCTTATGCTTGTAGTCGCGGTCGCAGGGTGTTCGGCAATGCGAACGCTGGTCACGGGGCGTTCGCCAACGCGAACGCGGTTCGGAACGTTGGTCGTGGGGCGTTCAGCAACGCGAACGCGGTTCGGAACGTTGGTTGTGGGACGTTTGGCAACGCGAACATTGTTCGGAACGTTGGTTGTGGGACGTTCGGCAAAGCGATTTTGAATTGAAAATTTGATTTTTTTTTTGCGGGAAAACGTACTGTAGGGGCGGTTCTACATTGAACCGCCCCTACAAATACCTGTTTATAGGGGCGGCTGGTACTCGATTTGTAGGGGCGGCTGGTGTTTCCAGCCGCCCATACAAATTGATTTATAGGAGCGGCTGGTAATAAGAGCCGTACCTACAAATAGATTTGTAGGGGCGGCTCCGCCCCTACAAATGCATGATTTGTAGAGACCCTTGCGTAGGAGTGGCTGGACAAACCGTCCCTACAAATAGTCTACAACCGCCCCTAAAAATGCTTTTTGACTTAGTGTGATTTTGTAAAGGTTGGAAGCTGATAATATATGTTATTGCTCTTGTGGTACTGTTTCACTGAACAGAGTTTCAAGCTTCTTCTGTGCTTGTGATAATTGTTTAAACATATGGACTTTGTTGATTCTGAAATTTGATAGCTATTGGGGTGTTTTCACTGACATGTGGCTGCAATATACGGTTACCACAGCTTTTTATCTAACATTTGTAGCAACAACTAAACAGTAGCCCCATTAATTTTGCTACAACTTAGGTATCAATCAAACACTATAAATTTGCCTGAGAATGTGGCTAGCCACAAGTGTAGCTTGAACCTAAGCTTAAGTGTGGCTAGTTGTGGCCAGCATTCAAACATCCCTAGTACTCGCAAACGATGAGAAAACAGTTTCTCGCATAAGAAACAATGTCGGCTCTTGCTTCAAAGCTCGAAGAAACTGTCGCTTTTGCGTTGGGATCGAGCTGCAGTTTCCATCGGACCCGCACAGTGGCGGAAACGGCGATTTAGATTAAGGGGGCGGGATAAATGTGATCGTATTTTTTTAGTACGAATAATATATATATAATTATATGTTTTAACAACTTTTTAAATATGTTTACACTATTTATAACCAAAATCATAAAATCTTAATAAAAATAAGTGAAAATTGATATTTTTTTTGCTGTAAATTCGAATATTTATATAGGTATTAAAGAAAATTACTTGTGCTGGGGGCACGGCCCCTGGTTCCGCCACTGGACTCGCGGCTCCCAGATGTTGTGTCGAGGCTGTGTGCTCGGTCGCTCGCCAGCCCCGCACGGCAGGCAGTACCACCAACTCCCAACCATTCAGCTCTGCCACGCTACGTACCCATATGTTGTTTGGGCGCCTGATCGTACGCCACCCCGCGCGTGCCTCAATACCCTCATGCCACCCGCACGCGCTCGCTTGGCTGCACGGCAACTGTCAGCCCCGTCGCTCTACCATGCGCTTCTCCGTCCGTTCGTTTGGACTTGTTTGATTTATAAATTATATTTTTTTAATTAATGAATAATATTTTTCTCTCACACTAAATCAATCCACAGCAGTTTCAGACATGATTTATCAGTGAAGTAGGCCTAAACAAACAGGGCGCTAGCTCGCCACACCGCTCCCAAGGCCCCAAGTGCCCGACCCGGCGACCTCGGTGCGATGTTGTGCTCCTGAGCGGGACTAAACGTTGAGGCTGCGGGCCGCCGCCGCCTGTAGCCATGCCTGGGTAGGCAGTCACGAGAAAGATCGACTCCCATCGTATCGCATCCGCTCCTTCCAGTTCCAGTTCCAGCTCCTCCTGCCACAGCAGCCAGTCATCCGCAGCGCGCCATGTTTCTCGGCTTGCTACTGTCAGCCAGACCTGTGGGGCCGTGGGGCTGTGGCTGACGCCAGGAGCCCAGAGCCCAGGACACATCATCCCGTGCATTGCATTGTCGTCATGTCGTGAACCTTCTCCACACACCTTCTCCACACAGAGTCCTTTGCTTGTTGGTTTTTGAGTGGATAAGTCTAACGAACGTTGATTTATTGTGAGAGAAAAATATTATTGACTGGCTGATAAGTTCTGACTAAAACCAACAAACGAATGGGCTGAGGCTGACTGTATTTGTGTGTTTTGGCCAAAAAGAAATGGTTAACAAAACATGTCTACAGTACCCCGTTCTTCGGTAGTAGTAGTTTCAGGCTTCAGAGATGTGATTACGTGAAACAGATGTTGCAGCGAGTCCTCAGTGTCAGTTAATATACTCCGCCAATTGGTCATTCCACTCGGCCCTTTGCCTTGATTCGGCCCATGCCAGGCGGCTTCTTTCGGCCCACCGTCTAGACCATGAGATTCAGTCTGCCAGGCTCGCTCATCCCACTAGTCAGGCGCCGACTAGCAAGTGTAACATCTCCGAGAGCCTCTTTGAGGAGTCACTTACATATAAATCGTTTTCTATATCTTTTTATTCTCCAACAGTTTTTCTATATCTCACGTGCACTCTAGAAAGTTATTCTCGTCTTCTATTTTTTGCTAGCAAAAAATCCAAAATACAAAATGACTATATTTAGATAACTATTTACAAGATACCAAAATCTTTATTTCTAAGATTTAGGAAGGACGTAGAGAGCCTAAAGATGCTCTAAGCTTCTCTGCATGTGTGTTGGTGGAAAAGAGTGGTTCACACGAAAAGTTTACACACGTTTCGTAGCCAGTGACGAGGGACAAAATAAAATTAAGATATGACAAAATCCATCACGTCGTCAACACCACGACTTCACTGGCGAATGACACAAACCCACCACGGCCGCCTGTGGAACTTTTCGTGTGAACCACTCTTTTAATTATATATATAAGCGTTAGGCTAAGTTAACTATAAGTAGAATTATACAATTCTACTGGCAGTAGGTAAGATCAACCGTTAGTAAAAATACATTTTCATTGACGGTTCTATACTATGGGCCTACAAACTACTTTGTACTGACGTCTGTATTTTGTGTCCCATCAGTGAAAAAAAAAACAAATTGTCCCTAAAATCCATTTTTGTACTAGTGACATCCCTAGAGTTTGTGCTGATTTCGCCAGTAAATGAACGTCACCCCGCACACCCGTCTCTTTTGCCATGCATTGCCCCAATCCCCACGTTGTTTATCCCAATCCCCACGTTGTTTTTACAAAAGCACTGATCATGCAAGTTACCAGATCCGTAGACCATCTCGATCGCTCGCACCCACAGGTTAGAAATATCTTGCATGGTTGAAACACGGCAGTTATGAACTGATTTTTTTATTATTATTTCAGTTATGAACTGATGATTTATTATGTATACAGTGATACAATTAACGGCATGCATCGAATCAAATGCCACGACAATGCCTACCTATATATGGATTCTTCAATTCACTTCCACTAGGCGAGCATTATTTCTCGGCGATCACATTTGCCGCCCCATTATTCCTCGCATATTTCACCTCCGATCCGGCCAGCACCTTCACTGATACTATCGAGATCGAAAGATACCTCAGACGCCGCTCCGCTAGGTTCTCCATTCTCAGTAGACGTCCCCGACAGTGGAAGACCATCCTCTGATCCATGACCATGAGGACGCAGGTCATACCTAGCGGTGTACTCCACCAGCATCCCCATTGCAGTCACCAGTTCGCCACCGCTGCTCAGCTGCTTGGCGTGGGAAACCTCGGTGCAGTGGCGTGCGGCGTAGCACATCATCTCGATCCACACTCCGGCGATCATTTCCAGCACGTCAGGTATACCTGAGCGCTCGCTAAGGAGCAACCCGGTGAGCCCAGCCGCGTCGATGTAAGCGAGACCGTGGGGGTTCTTATCTTCCTCTTCCTTCATCTGAACGGAGAAGGATGCTGCTGGACTAGCACGGTCATCGTCGTCGTTGTCAGAGTCATCGTTGTTGGGAATCTTGATCGTACTAGGGGTAGATCCGAGGAGCTACTCGCTATTGGATGAACTAAAACTTAGGACACGTTCTAGACAGAGAGACATGGACATAGAGAGGATGGACAAGGGCTGTCGAACCTCATATCGCTGAGGGGAGGGTTCAGAGGACGCCATCACGTTCGTCGGTGTAATCTGCGTATGGGCAGCGACGGTCAGTGAAGAGGGCGATGAAGACGTTGACGTCGATGGAGTGGGCGGCGCGGCTGGTGGCTTCCCGTCACTGGCTGCGCCCCTCTCTGATCGGATTAAGGTTTAGGTGTCGGTGGAGAGCTCGGCTCAGGCGAACCTCGTGACTTGAGCCGTCGGCCCCCACCTCTATTTACTGCGCAGTGTGACAGGGGCCCTCCAGCCATAGTCGGCTGGACGCCCCCGATCAGGGCGCGGATCAAAGGCCCAACGGAATTAGAGATCAACCTAACAATTTCTCCCTTGATCTCCTACCATCTGTCAATTTCATATCATTTACTTTTGTTCATTCCATTACAGATTAGCGTATAGAGCATGTTTCATCGTCACGGTCAATTGCCGATAGATTTAACAGCTACAACACACCACTCTGTTCTGAAATAGATAACTTTTGGGCCTTCTTTTGTCCATGAATTATAGGTTTTCCCTTAAATCCATGCCGGCTACATGTTCTCTGAATACATTGGGTGGTAGGTCTTTTGTAAGCGGATCCGCGAGCATCTTTTTGGTACTTATATGCTCAAGACTTATGCCATGATTTCGGACTTTATCTTTCACAACATAATACTTTATGTCAATGTGTTTGGCAGCACCACTTGACTTATTATTGTGAGCATACTGTACTACTGAATTATTATCGCAGTATAACTTAAGTGGTCTATAGATGTCGTCAACCACCTTCAAACCGGGTATGAACTTTTTTAGCCAGTTCACCTACCCCGTTGTCTCATAACACGCTACAAACTCGGCATACATTGTGGATGATGTAGTGACGGTTTGCTTTGAGCTTTTCCATGAAATAGCTCCCCCTGCGAGAGTGAATACATATCCAGACGTGGATTTTCTATCATCTCCCGCATAATCAGAATATGAATATCCCACTATATGGAGTGAATCAGATCTTCTATACGTCATCATGAGGCATTTCGTTCCTTGCAAATAATGCAATACTTTCTTTACTAATTTCCAGTGTTCTGTTCTAGGATTGCTCTGGAATCTGCCAAGTAACCCGATAACAAATGTCAAGTCAAGGCGCGTACATACTTGAACATATTACAAGCTTCTGACAACTAAAGCATATGGAACCACTTTTATTTGATCGATCTCATATTGGTTCCTGGGGCATTGAAAATTCCCATATCTGTCGCGCTTGACTATAGGAGCAGGTGAGGGACTACATTTGTGCATACTTAATTTCTTTAAGATTCTTTCTATGTATGTCTTTTATGACAGTCCTAATACCCCTTTACTTCTATCTCGATGAATTTTGATCCCTAGAACGAACGAGGCTTCACCAAGATCTTTCATATCAAATTTTGAGGATAAAAACTTCTTTGTCTACAGTAGTAGACTGACATCACTAATAGCAAGTAAGATGTCGTCCACATATAGGACAAGGAAGATAAACTTCTCATTCTTAAACTTTGCATAGACACAATTGTCCTCAATATTCTCTTTAAACCCAAAATTCTTTATTGTCTGATCAAACTTCAAGTACCACTATCTTGAAGCTTGTTTTAATCCATATATGGATTTCTTTAGACGGCATCCCATTAATTCTTTTTCTTCCATGACAACCCTTCGATTGTGCCATGTAAACATTTTCCTCTAAGTCCCCATTGAGAAATGCCGTCTTTACATCCATCTGATGTAATTCTAAATCGTAATGTGCCACTAATGCCACTATGATTCTGAAGAAATCCTTACATGAGACTGGAGAAAAGGTCTCATTGTAATCAATCCATTCTCTTTGCGTAAATCCTTTTGCCACAAGTCGCGCTTTATATCTCTCTATATTCCCTTGAGAGTCAAGTTTTGTTTTATAGACCCATTTACAGCCTACTGTTTTGGCTTCTTTAGGAATTATCTCCAAATCCCAAACTTTATTGGCATTCATAGATTTCATTTCATCTTCCATGGCCTCAAGCCACTTTGATGAATGATCACTTCTCATGGCTTCTTCAAATAAGGTGGGATCATACTCTATTTGAAATTCCTCAGTGTTGTATACTTCGTAGTCAGCAGGAATAGCTGATTTTCTAACTCTTTGAGACCTTCTAGGGGCCTTCACATTTGGCACATCTTCTGTTTGAGGCTGTTGTTGCTCCCCCTCATGTGTGGCAATAGGTTCTACAGGATCCTAAAGAACAAGTTCCTGATTATCATTCATTGTTGTCATAGGCGGAATAACAACAGGTGCTGGCACCACAGTATCTTGCACTATCGGTGCAGCGACAGCAGGTAGTGAGAAAAATGGCTCATGAATCATCGGAGTGGGCGCATACACCCGCTTCTCTTCAAGGTCAATTTCTCGAGCTACCATGCACCCCTCATCATTTCATCCTCTAGGAAGACAGCGTGTCTAGTTTCCACAAACTTTATATGTCTGTCTGGACAATAGAAATAAAAAGCTTTTGACTTTTCTAGGTAGCCAATGAAATGGCAACTTACTATTTTGGGATCTAGCTTCCCAATGTTTGAGTTAAATACTTTAGCCTCAGCAGAACTCCCCCACACGTAAGTGGTTTAGTGAGGGTACTCTTCCTATCCACAACTCATACGGTGTTTTGGGCACTAACTTACTTGGTACTCTATTGAGAATATGAATGGTGGTTTTTAACGCCTCCATTCACAGGCTCAATGGTAAGGTGGAGTAACTTATCATACTCCGCACCATATCCATCAGGGTACGATTGTGTCTTTCAGCTACTCTATTCTACTGAGGTTTGCCCGATGTAGAATACTGGGCTATAATACCATTCTCCTGTAAAAACCTTGCAAAAGGTCTAGGAACTTGGCCATATGGGGTATGCCGACCGTAGTACTCCCCCCATGGTCGGACCTGACTATCTTAATCTTTAAATTGTGTTGGTTTTCAACTTCTACCTTAAATATCTTAAATTTATCCAATGCTTCTGTTCTTTCTTTGATTGGATAAATGTAGCCATAATAGGAGTAATCATCTGTGAATGTTATGAATGAATCATAACCATCCACACTCTTTACAGAAAACGGAGCATAGATGTCTATGTGAATAATATGTAGAATTCCTGTACTTCGTTTGGCATCTTTTTTAATTTTCTTTATATATTTTCCTTTTATGTATTCTCTGTATTGTTCTAAATCTAAGAACTCTAATAGAGGAAGAATATTATTCTTAACTAGTCTTTCTATTCTCCCCCTCGAAATATGGCATAAACGACAGTGCCATAATTTCGACAACGCATCGTGAGCTCTCTTTCGTTTTCTATTTACATCCACAGATGAGGATACATTCTCATTGTCACACGCAAACAACATTCACATCATCACGTAGTGATAACAAATAAAGCTCATTTTATAAGATAGCAAGACCAACACATGCATTATTAAAATGTTATCTTACATTTGCCATTTCCAAAATGGCAATCATATTCATTATTGTCCAAGCATAAAACACTAATCAAGTTCCTCTGTAAAGAGGGAACATAAAGAACATCTCTAAGTAAAAGTGTGAAGCCATCAACAAGCTCTAGAGAATGATCGCCAATGGCTTCGACATCTGCTCGGACTCCATTTGCAACTTTAGCGTGTCTTTCTCTTCTTTGCGTAGTTCTTATCGAATGGAATCCCTGTAAAGAATTAGCAACATAAACAGTTGCACCTGAGTCAATCCACCAAGTAGATTTCGAATACTGTACATACATGAATTTATTTATGAACGTAATATTGTTCTCACCTTTCTTTGCCATGATCATCTTTAAGTAACCGGGATAATCTTTCTTATAATGTTCTGTCTTCTTACAATAGAGACACTGGTCTTTCTCTATTGTGAACTTGTTCTGCTGAGGCTGATGCAACACGGGACCCTTTTCCTTTGACTTTGAGGAGGGGTTAGTATTATTATTCTTTTTCTTGTTATCTTTCACATAATTGATAGTGCCACCATTGGCAGCTTTCATTCTCTCCTCCTCTTGCACATACATAGCCATGAGCCTCTCTAAGTCCCACTTCTCGGGTTGTATGTTGTAGTTGACAACAAAAGTGTCAAACTCCTTCGGCAAGGAAGCAAAAATTAGATGGATAAGGAACTCTTTCTTGAGAGCCAGATCTATTGGTTTTAGCTCGGATGCCAAATTGCTCATCCTTAGTATGTGCTCTCTTATGCCACCATTTTCAGAGTACGTCTCTGTCACCAGCTGCTTTATCAGCTAGGTAGCATATATCTTTGAAGAGCCAGTGAACTGACTCTTTATTCTATCGAGGTACTCGGTAACGGTGTCACACTCTGGGATGAGCCCACAATTGCAGGCTCAATCGTGTTCTTTATCACAGCCATACATTTCTATTGGCAGTGACCCATTTCCTATGCTCAAGGTCATAGGACATCTTTTGGGATGCAAAATCCCTGTCTCTGATTGTCCAAGCGGCATTAGCCTCATTTGTCTCCCTCACCGGTGACCCAGGCTTAGTGGGACATGGTGAGGTGACTACCCAGTCCACCTCAGCCAAAATGAAGGCCAGGTCAATCTTTTTCTTCCACTCCATGTAGTTATCACATTTAAGAGTGGGGATCTCTTTGATACAACACATCAAGTTGTATCCGCCTAAAAACATAATTCATATTGAGTGAGAACTTAAATAATAACAATAACAATTGCATGCCTTAGTTCCAACGTTGGTCAAAATTAAAACATACAATTGTCCTCTACACTAATTCTACATCACCGTTGGGCAGAAATAGAATTAATGCATGACAAAACTCATCATAATATTGCCATTAATCAACGTTGGTCAGAATAACAACAATATTATAATAAGCTAAAAACATATCTATTTTTCAAAATTAAATTATCCTGTTGGTTCGAATTTAATAATGAAAATAACAACTTTAAATACGCAGCGGAAAAATAATCTCAATTTTGTGAATTTTACCCATAGGAAAATTCTCTTTTCTATTTTCTTTAAGCCATTTATCCATTTTTTTAGGAAATAAAACTTTTACTGGAAAAAGAAAAAATAAAAAATGACTCAAAATGAATACAGTTCTTTAGCCCAGCCGGCAAAAATGGCCCGGCCCACTTCTCTGCGCGCACGCTGCCCACACCCAGGCCGCAACCTGGGCCTGGGCCGGCAAAGTGCCGCGGCGCGCTCGCTCGCCTTGGCCGCGATGCGGCCTGTGCATCCGGCGCCGTTGGATTCAATCGGACGGCCGAGCGGTGAGATCGGGTGAACAAAACCGCCGACACCGGCCTCCTCCCGAACCCTAACCCTCATTCGCGCCTCTCCTCTCTTTCTCACTCTCTCAGCCCCAACGAGCGCACCGAGCGAGCAAATCAGTGCAGCGGACAGCCATGGCGCCGTCGCTGGCCCCCTCGCCGGCGTGCGCACTCCCCAGTGGGTGAGGGCGCCACTGTCGAGCGGTGGGGCCACAGGGCCCCCTTGGTCGAGCCCGACGAGCAGCTCCTCGGCTCGACCCTTTCTTCTCCTCGCGCGTCGGCGAGGCAGCAGCACTGCGCAGCGGTGAGGTAAGCCAAAACAGCTCTTCCTCTTCTCCCTTTCCCCTTCTTTCTTCTGGAATTAACCTGATTTGGGGATGGGGTCAAAAATTAGGGTTAGGGTTTCAGGATGGGCACTATTCTTCTTCCCCAGAGGAACTCTACGGATTTTAGGATTCGGCATCGCGTGCCGAGCCCTCCTTCTCTTCTTTCTTTCACCCAATTAGGGTTAGGGTTACACCAAACCCTTTGTTCTTCTTAGACTGGCCCTAGATCTAACCTTCTACTTTCTTTTCTAATCGGTTTCTAGCCTCTGCCGTGATCTACACCTTGCAAACCTGGCTCCGATACCATTGTTGGGAATCTTGATCGTATTAGGGGTAGATCCGAGGGGCTACTCGCTATTGGATGAACCAAAACCTAGGACACGTTCAAGACAAAGAGACATGGACACAGAGAAGATGGACAAGGGCTGTCGAACCTGACACCGCTGAGGGGGAGGATTCAGAGGACGCCATCACGTTTGTCGGTGTAGTCTATGCATGGGCAGCGATGGTCGGTGAAGAGGGCGATGAAGACGTTGACGTCGATGGAGCGAGCAGCACGGCTGGTGGCTTCTTGTCACTGGCTGTGCCCCTCTCTGATCGGATTAGGGTTTAGGTATCGGTGGGGTGCTCGGCTCAGGCGAACCTCGTGACTTAAGTAGCCGGCCCTACCTCTATTTATTGCGTAGTGTCACAGGGGCTCTCCAGCCATAGTGGGCTAGGCACCCCCGATCAGGGCGTGGATCAAAGGCCCAACTGGGCCGTTGGGCCCAGTTTAGGATTAGAGATCAACCTAACAGTCGTCCGATCTATCTCTGTACTCGCGGTAAAGCAATCTAGCTAGGTTTTCCCTTGGTGTCAGCGTCGGGTCCATGCCGTCCTTGTTAGCTGAGTGTTGTTGCTAGAGCGTGACCAAACCGTCATAGTTGTTGTCATACCGGCTGTTCCAAACCAGGCCCAGAAGCATGTGGGGCTGGACGACGAAGAGGAAGAGCATGTAGTCGAAGAGCTCCTTGATGGCTTTGGCTAGGCGATGGTGATCCTCCGTGGCTGGCTCAGGCTAGCGGCGACAGCAGAGGTACACGTCGGTGGCGACATGCCAGATGAGGATGCTCTGGTCGAAGTCGGGTCGTTAACGCTCCAGCTGATCTCATCGTATAATTTGCAACTACCACTTGCCCCCGGCGGGTAAGTTATTTCCAGCAGGAGGTTCCTGAAGGTGAAATTTTTGCATTTTGGTCTGTTTTGAAAACATTTTTTACAAAAAGACCTATGCCAAAACGTTTGCTGAAAATAGACCATTTTTAGGCGTCTTAGAACATGACGCCAAGGTATGAGGGTCGGCGTCGACTGACACGACGTCGAGGTCTTGCCACGTCACGGACGACCCTGGTCGATGGCGACACGGTGGCGCATGGGGTCCGACACATCGGTGTTGTGTCAGCCAACGCCACAGGCCCAACCTCGGTGCGGTGGGACTACACGCCGAGATATTGGCACCATCCGGCGCGCGGCCTAGGCGGCCCAACAACGCTTTGTGGCCCAATAGCTCGACGTGGGTCACTTAACGCCGAGCCACCAGACTCGGCGCAGCCCGACTTAACACCGAGGTCTAGACTCTTGAAGCCGCGCCATGGCCCCCTTCTTCTTCCTCCCTCCATTCTGAAAGCGCTGGCTCTCTGTCTCCCAAATCCCCCCACGGCCCCCACGAAACTCTAACCCCAAATGTGACCCTAGGTGCCCGAATCTTGTCTCCCGAAGCTTTCTCGAGGTAATGGTCCCTCCCCTCCTCCAATCTATCCACGTAGATGTGCTTGCATTATCTCTAATCATGTGGAATCATGGGTGTATGGTGTTTTGGTATATGTGTATTTGCATTTGCAAAATGTATAGCTTAGGTTGATTGAGTGCATTGTTGTTTAACTGTTTTATGTGCTGAACATGTTAGGTTAGTTTGGTTTCTAGTTATTTTGGACATTAGGGTTCTTTGTTTATTGTAGGTGTCATTAGGGTTAGTTATTTGTTGGTCATTAGGGTTAGTATGTATTTTAGTTATCTGTTGGTCATTAGATTTCAATTTTTTATGACTAGAAATGATTATGTTGTTGGGGTTGAAAAAGATGAAATGATATATTTTAGTTTCTACATATTGGATTGAAACTCGCATGATATATTGATATGTGACACTACTTGTTGTGTGATGGCTGTAGATGGATAAATTAGTGAGGTTGCGTCATGGAGGTCGTATTGTTAGGACAAGAGATGATAGTTTGAAATTTCTGGACATGTGTGAGGAGTTGTTGATTTTTTCTGAAACACCATCTTTGATCCAGTTAGTGGAGCGAGTGAAGGTTAAGTTAGGCTAGAATGAAGGAGACGTGCATGTTCAATTTAAAGGTGTCATAGATGTTGGGTCATCGAAGGGTCCTCGGATCAAGCGGTTGCTCAAAATTACAAGCGAGTCTGAAAGGAATGATTACAAGGCAGTTGTATTGGCCTCAGAAGTGCGATATTTGGATTTAGTAGTAAGTAAGGAGTCCGGCTTAGGAAATGATAACTTCGAAGCATGCCCATCTTCCCCCGCTCACATAGGTTATGGTCCTTTGTCTGAAGAAGAAATACTTGTCACACAACTAGGCTACGGTGGTGGTGAAGTGTTTGGATCGCTCGAGCATGATGGAGGTTGGTTTGAGGGTGGTGGAGATGAGGAGGAGAATGCGGTTGCCGATGGTGAGGTCAATCATGATAGTGATGAAGAGGATGATGATTATGTAATTGGTGATGCAGAAGAAGGTTTGGACGACGCTAGCGAAGACTTTTCTATTGAGGATGAGCTTAGTGACGAAGATGATCTTAGTGGTGAAGAAGACTTTGGTGATGCTAGGGCTACAAACCGTTTTGACATAGAGATAGCTGGAGATGATGAATCCTTCGTAGAGGAGATAGCCGAAGACTCTGATGACGATCGACCCGTTGGTCGTCTCAATTTTAGGGAAATAAAGATATTGTCTAGGGTCTTGCTTTGGAGAGATCCACTAGTTGGTGATTTCGAGGACCTTAGCCATGGTCATAGGACAGTAGCTGATGGTGGGCCAAGTGATACAACAATGCCTGATGTTAGCGGTTGCCTCATCATACGGAAGGGCATATTGTTTGCTACCATGGATGAGTTGAAAACATGGTTACAAGAGTACTCCATTGTACACAACCGACCTTTTAGGGTCATCAATTCATTCAAGGAGAAGAGGTACACTGTTGCTTGTAAAGAACAACAGTGTGGTTGGAGAGTATGTGCTTGGAAGACAAAGGCAGGCAAATGGAAGATTACCTCAATGAAGCAACCACATGTTTGTGCCACTGCTGAGGCAGAAGAGAACCATCTGCAGCTCAATTCTAGGTTCATTGCAAGGCAGTTATGCCCCATGGCGAAGCATATGCCAACCATTACGGTGTCCGTGTTGGTTGAGATCATCTTCCAATAGTATAATTACTATGTCAAGTATAGAAAAGCATGGAGGGCAAAGCAGCGTGCACTGGAAATAATATTTGGAAATTGGGAAGAAGCTTATGAGCGCTTCCCTATAATGTTGAACACAATGAGGGCTGTAAATCCTGGGATGCACTTCAAGTATTTACCTAAGGAGGGTGAAACAAGGAATGATAGCCAGGTATTTGGAAGGGCCTTTTGGGCGTTCGGGCAGAGCATCGAAGCATTCAAGCATTGCAGGCCCGTCGTCTCAATTGACGGGACCTTTCTTACAGGGAAATTTAAAGGCACAATGCTTGTTTGTATTGGGACAGATGCAGAAGACCAGCTTATGCCATTGGCCTTTGCGATTGTTCGGAAGGACACGGATAGTTAGTGTTGGTTTCTCAGGCTAGTAAGACAAGTGGTAATTGGTCTAGGACGTGATGTTTGTGTGATATCCGATAGGCATGCTGGCATTCTGAATGTCGTGGAACAAGAGATTCCTGGTTATGGCCAAATACATCACCTATGGTGCACCAGACACCTTGCTCAGAATCTTATAAGGCGTGATCACACAAAGGACAACTTCAAATTATTTGAGGAGGTTTACAGGCAGCAAGAGATTCAATTATTCAAAGACAAGCTAGATGCCCTGAAGTTAGCCACAAATGTTGATAGCAGGCAATTCTTGAGCGAGTTGATGGCGTCGAAGAATAAGTGGTCACTTGCATATGACACCGGAGGTTAGAGATGGGGCTTCATGACTAGTAATATGGCAGAGATGTTCAATGAGTAGTAACTATAGCCTACAAAATTTAACTCAATGATTATAAACCAGAACATATACAACAACAACAACCATACATTTGGGTCATTCAATCATTTGAACCACCATACATTGCACGAATGACATGAACTTGAACCAAACCTATAATGCCAAGTTAAAAAAAACACAAACAACCGAATCTATATGGATGAAATGAAAAAGGGGAAAGAGGAGTACCTTGGCAAAACGTTCAAATCATAAAAAATTAAAATCTAATGACCAACAAATAACTAAAATACATACTAAGCCTAATGACCAATAAATAACTAACCCTAATGACACCTACAATAAACAAAGAACCATAATAACAAAAATAACTAGAAACCAAACTAACCTAACATGTTCAGCACATAAAATAGTTAAACAACAATGCACTCAATCAACCTAAGTCATACATTTTGCAAATGCAAATATACATATACCAAAACACCATACACCCATGATTCCACATGATTAGAGACAATGCAAGCACATCTACGCGGATATATTGGAGGAGGGGAGGGACCATTACCTCAAGGAAGCTTCGGGAGACGAGATCCGGGCACCTAGGATCGCATTTGGGGGTTAGGGTTTCGTGGGGGCCGTGGGGGGGATTTGGGAGACAGAGAGCCGGCGCTTTCAGAATGGAGGGAGGAAGAAGGGGGCCGCGGCGCGGCTTCAAGAGTCCAGACCTCGGCGTTGAGTCGGGCCGCGCCGAGTCTGGTGGCTCGGCGTTAAGTGACCCCGCGCCGAGCTATTGGGCCACGAAGCGTTGTTGGGCCGCCTGGGCCGCGCGCCGGATGGTGCCAATATCTTGACGTGTAGTCCCACCGCACCAAGGTTGGGCCTGTGGCGTTGGCTGACACAACGTCGACGTGTCGGACCCCATGCGCCACCGTGTCGCCGTCGACCGGGGTCGTCCGTGACGTGGTAAGACCTCGGCGTCGTGTCAGTCGACGCCGACCCTCATACCTTGGCGTCATGTTCTAAGACGTCTAAAAATGGTCTATTTTCAGCAAACGTTTTGGCATAGGTCTTTTTGTAAAAAAATGTTTTCAAAACGGACCAAAATGCAAAAATTTCACGTTCCTGAAGCTGTCCGAAATGCTGACGGTGCTCGAGTAATGGAGCTTGTCCCACCACTTCTCCAGCCCCACTTTCTTGTCTACCCTGCTCCTTAACTCGGTCCTCTGTCACGAGTGCAGAAATCCAGCAGGTTGTACTGCCCAACCGACTCCAGCCACCTTCGGCTCCTCGCTGCCCGGACAAGCCGGCGAAGGCACCGGACGGCGCCATGGATCCGGTCCCATCTCCGAGCGTGCAAGAAGGCGCATGCCCAGGAAGACCCTAGTACCCTGACCATCGACGTGATCTCGAGGACAAAGGCCCCGGCCAGGAGAATGTAAGTGACGATGACATCGACTCTGCTGTAAGTGTAACCACCATGGCTGCTGCTGCTGCTGTTCAGCTGGAACAGCAAGAACGAGGCCAAAGTGGCTGCCGGTGAGATCAGACGGATGCACATGCCATACCATGTGTAGAGGACCGCTGCCTTGGTGTACAGGATGTCGTACATCAAGGACAGCTGCATCTCAATCAGCTCGTACATGTACTTGCCGCCATTAAACTGTATGCCATTGTTAATAGCTTCGAGTTCTGCTCCCGACGTGATCAGATCGTCGGTGAAGAGGCTCTTGCAGGCATTGAACATGTAGTGAGCACCCAGCACCAGCAGAACCTCCTCCGAATCCAGCTCCGTTGTTCCAACCCGTCCATCATACCGCTGGCGCCGGTCGCTGTCATCCTGCAGATCAAGAGTGCCCATGGAAATACACTCAGCAAACATAAAAACACTCCAAATTTGACGTTTATGGTAGTGCATGTTTATCTCAATTCCCACGTTTTTTTTACAAATACACTGATCATGAAATTAGTCACAACTCACAAGATCCGTAGACCATCTCGATCGCTCACACAGTCACACCCACAGGTTAGAAATCTTGCATGGTTGAAACACGAGTACACGACCTATATAGTGATACAGCGGCATGCATCGAATCAAATGTCACGACACTGCCTACCTATATATGGATTCTTCAGTTCATTTCCACTAGGCGAGCATTGCTACCATATCCCTCGCCGATCACATTTGCCGCCCGTTCACTGATACTATCGAGATCGACAGATACCTCAGCCGCCGCTCCGCTAGGTTCTCCATTCTCCATAGATGTCCCCGACAGTGGATGACCATCCTCTGATCCATGACCATGAGGATGCAGGTCATACCTAGCGGTGTACTCCACCAGCATCCCCATTGCAGTCACCAGTTCGCCACCGCTGCTCAGCTGCTTCGCGTGGGAAACCTCGGTGCAGTGGCGTGCGGCGTAGCACAGCATCTCGATCCACACTCCGGCGATCATTTCCAGCACGTCAGGTATACCTGAGCGCTCGCTAAGGAGCAACCCGGTGAGCCCAGCCGCGTCGATGTAAGCGAGACCGTGGGGGTTGTTATCTTCCTCTTCCATCATCTGAACGGATAAGGATGCGGCTGGACTTGCACGATCGTCGTCGTCGTTGTCAGAGTCGTCGTCCGATCTGTCTCTGTACTCGCGGTAAAGCAATCTAGCTAGGTTTTCCCTTGGTGTCAGCGTCGGGTCCATGCCGTCCTTGTCAGCTGAGTGTTGTTGCCAGAGCGTGACCAAACCGTCACAGTTGTCGTCGTACCGGCTGCTCCGAACCGGGCCCGGAAGCATGTGGGGCTGGACGACGAAGAGGAAGAGCATGTAGTCGGAGAACTCCTTGACGGCTTTGGCTAGGCGATGGCGATCCTCCGCGGCTGGCTCAGGCTGGCGGTGGCAGCAGAGGTAGACGTCGGTGGCAGCAGAGGTAGACGTCGGTGGCGACATGCCAGATGAGGATGCTCTGGTCGAAGTCGGTGTCATTAACGCTCCAGCTGATCTCATCGTATAATCTGCGACTACCGCTTGCCCCCGGCGGGTAAGTTATTTGCTGAAGCGTCCACCGGCCCCGCGCGTCCCTCATGTCCCCTAGCTGCCTTCTTGGTATCTCTTCCAGCAGGAGGTCCCTGAAGCTGTCCGAAATGCTGACGGTGCTCGAGTAATGGAACTTGTCCCACCACTTCTCCAGCCCCACTTTCTTGGCGATCCTGCTCCTTAGCTCGGTCCTGTCACAAGTGCAGAAATCCAGCAGGTTGTACTGCCCAACCGAGTCCAGCCACCTTCGGCTCCTCGCTGCCCGGACAAGCCGTCGAAGGCACCGGACGGCGCCATGGACCCGGTCCCACCTCCTAGCGTGCAAGAAGGCGCATGCCCAGGAAGACCCTAGTACCCTGACCAACGACGTGATCTCCAAGACAAAGGCCCCGGCCAGGAGAATGTAAGTGACGATGACATCGACTCTGCTGTAAGTGTAACCACCCATGGCTGCTGCTGCTGCTGTTCAGCTGGAACAGCAAGAACGAGGCCAAAGTGGCTGCCGGTGAGATCAGACGGATGCAGAAACCATACCACGTGTAGATGACTGCTGCCTTGGTGTACAGGATGTCGTACATCAAGGATAGCTGCATCTCAATCAGCTCGTACATGTACTTGCCGCCATTGAACTGTATGCCCTTGTTAATAGCTTCGAGCTCTGCTCCCGACGTGATCAGATCGTCGGTGAAGAGGCTCTTGCAGGCATTGAACATGTAGTGAGCGCCCAGCAGAACGTCCTCCGAATCCAGCTCCGTTGTTCTAACCCGTCCATCATACGGCTGGCGCCGGTCGCTGTCATCCTGCAGATCAAGAGAGCCTCTGATGCTGTCTATATTAGCACGTTTCAGCGCCCATGTCCTCTCCCCATACTTGAGAAGGCCAGTAACGAACATCAGCAGGGAGGGGGTGACCAAGGTCCTCTGGTTAGCAACAAACTGGTACAGGACATAGGCTGCCCCCATGACCTGCACAGCAAGGTTCAGCAGATGGCGCAGCCAGAGCTGGTTGTCCTCGAAGGCGTAGGCTGTGATGGTGTCCGGGCCACCGAGGTGCAGGAGCAGCAAGGGCGCCCAGAACGCGACGAGCTGCTTCTCGCTTGATCTGGCGCGGAGGGAGAGGTGGCCAAGAGTGTAGATAGCCGTGGAGTCAGCCATGAGGTAGGCCAACCAGAGGAGGACCCTCAGCAGAGCGGAGCCTTTGCGCCGGCGGATCCTTGCGAAGCCCAGGAGGATAAGTTGCAGTGTGAAGCTAAAGAGCACCAGTACTTGGATCTCCCATTTCTTCCAGATGTCTATTAGAGCTCCTCCATCCATTGTTCCTTAGCTGAAAATGCAAACATGAAGAATTATAGTACAAAGCAAATGCAAACAAACTGGCTGTAAAAATGGGTCCAAGTAAATAAACTAGTTGTAGTGTCATCAGATTGTTTTGTGCGCAATGGCGGCTAAAATATAGGAGCAGAGAATTCACCAAAAAAACATAGGAGTAGAGAGCACATGAATTTTGTCAGGGTCATTGTTTGGGCTGATTTCGGCTGATTCTGCTGGTGGTATTTCGGTTGATTTCGGCTGATTTAATAGTGTTTCTATGAAAAAGAATAAGCCAAAATAAGCTCAAACCGGCTGAAAAGTAGATGAGCAGGTGATGCTTCCCATTCCGGGTATGGGATTTGTTTGCGTCGATCCTACACGAGCGAGCCAAGAAAATGTGGACTTAATTTCCCGTGATATACCTATGGACATTTTCGTTTTTCCTACATACGGAGGAGCATTCCTTCAAAGATGCTGACAGTAACCAATAATGCAATTTCTGAAGAATCTGAACCATCCTAGATTAATTCTATTCCTCCATTCCAACAATGTCGAAATCGAATTTGTAAGGCCTGGATGGGGTATTCAGGGTAGACAAACGCTGCAAACCTTTTTTTTCTCAAATTAAAGGCGGTAATTTGGAAGGGTAGCTAGTAGATTACCGTGGGTGGATTGGATGCCGGCCAGCGACGGCGAAAATAGGAAGAACTGAAGAAGACTAGACGACCCACCGATGGCCGGAGCCTGCTGCCGTAGTTGCCCGCCGGGCGCCGGAAGCTGCAACCACCGACGAGCCGGGAACTGCTTAGCTTCACTGGGACTTGTTGTCTAGGAAGATTCTGAGTTCGCAGAAGAAAAGGCTTTGTTTCGTTGGATCGGAATGGTCCTTAATTTGTCTGTTCCCCGGACTGAGGAAAAGGAACGACGACTTTTTTCGGCGACTTGACGGGAGAGTCCCAACGGTGCATTGACGAGTTTCTTTCCTCATTAAATGACTTGTCACGTAGGTAAAATATTGATATGCCAACGTAATTAATGAAGAAAGAGAGCAAAAATCATAGAAATGGTTTCTTCATGAAGAAATCAGGTCTACTCTTGACCCAATGCACCAAGAAACCATGAAATCGCCATTGGGGAGAAACCACCAGTTTCTAAGGAGCTCGTGTCGCACTTTCATTGGAGGAAAAAGATAGAGTTGGGAGAGAGAAAGAGAAAATAATTATTACTCATAGAAACCATGGGTTGGAAAACAGTGCTTTTTTTGTGCGGCATCCTATGTTATAGAAACTACCAGTTTCTTTTATTGGGACTGCCCTTAGACGACTTCTCTCGGCGACTTCATTTCATCATATAAAATACAACTACTAGTTTTAGTGGTTAAACTATGAATGCTTTGACAAAACATAAGTTCTATTAAACTATCAACGCTTTGATAAAACATACGAAGAATAAGATTCTCTTTGGTACGATTTTCGTTGGATCACAGTTTTGCTACTACTGTGATCCAACAAAAGTACTCTTTTCAACTCTATTATATTATATATAAGCCAGTGTTCCATTCGTTAAAAAAAATCAACTTTTACAATTGTTCTAAGTCAAATCTTTTAAAGTTTTGTGGAATCTATAGAAACAAAAACCAATATTTATAACACAAAATTAGTATTATCAGATACATCATAGAATATATTTTTGATACTCTTTCTAGAACAGATAGAATGTCTAGGGGCCTTCCTTAAGTACCAAGTATTTGTATTATTGCCATCCGCTCTCCAACTCTGCTTAGAGGCAAGCGAACCAACGTCCTCTTCGCTTGAATTGTTTATCAGTCATAGTACATTATTTTTCTCTTACAATAAAATAACATCAGCCAGCTTATCCGCCGTAGAAACCATCAACCGAACGAGGTGCAAGTTTTTCTGATAAGTAAATATTTTCATTAATTATACGCATACTACAAAAAATGGAGTGGGAGCACCCCCAATTTAAAAAATTTGAGTAGACACTAGGTTAAGGTAGAACTTAGACCGTGTCTGTGGGAAGACAGAGCTGTAAATCATGGCTTCACCTTCGTAACACAAAAGGGGCTCTGGCTCCTCTTCCAATTGCGCAAAAATGCTCCTCCGCCCATCAATCATTTTGTGGCTTCGCTGCCGGAGCTGCCGTGGAGCCCAAGCCCGAGCGCCACCAAACCTTAGCCTACCTTAGTCATGAATGTAGTCAAAATCTTCTATCGAGTATGACAAGCACGTTTGGGAGGGCTCTGCCCACGTGTGTGTTGGAGTTGTTCCAAATTCACTCCAGGATATAGGCCAGGCTTCTGACGGAGCGAAGCGGAGGCCCGTCGCCGGAGGCTTGGGCCGGAGCCCCCCGCGGTACGGTACCAAATCTCTGAAGCCGGCCCATCGGGTCTCGCGCCTGTGTTCGGGGGGGTGCGGGGGGCGGAGCCCCCCGCGGTACGGTACGGTATATACACCCTTGCTAGGGTTTCGTGGAGACTTGATTCTCTTGTAAGCCGCCATAGGCGTGTAACCCAAAACTCTTGAGATAGTGAGATTGTTGCTGGCTGGTGCCCGTGGTTTTTCCCCTTCACATCGGAGGGGTTTTCCATGTTAAATCGTGTGTCTCCTCTGTGGCTTGATTCTTTACTTCATATTCTTATACGTTGTTCATAACAGTGTGCTATGGTGCCAAAGCCAGAGCCCCCAAAAACAGGGCTCCTCCTCCTCCTGTGCGCGTTTGGTGTGGCTGCCGCACCAAAGAGCCCTAGCTTGACTATGTCGTGTTTGAGTATATGGCATCATCAAACCATAAATAAAAAGTTTGGAGCGGCACGTCGCTAAGCCCATGGGCCGCACCATAAGGGCTCTCCAAAAGCTTGATGGTCATTCCCTTTGGCCCGTGTGTAGATTCGGCCCAATAGCTTCCAGTTCGGTAGGCTTCTTTTAGCCCACTACTCGCACTACCTGATTGTCAGCCCGTGCATGGGTTGAGCTCTTTTCTTGATCTTTTCACAGACACAAAGTACGAACACAGAAAAAACTAACGGTACCTCCTCCCAATCTCCCATCCATCCAAGAAAAGAAACAAATTCAGTCAGAGCCAGACTTCCAGCGTAAGTACGTGAACAGGTTTGAGGAACAATGCCGGGTTAGACAGAGACACAGAAACTCAACTCAAAGCTGCAGTCATCAGGTACCCTTTTTTGCTTGTGGCCGCTAACAAACCTATAGATAGATTATTACGATCTGTCTTAGAACGCCGTGCGGATAGAAACGAGAGGGTGGATGATGATTCGCCTGCATGAGCCTGAATCATTGCATGATCCAAAGCCTCCAAGCAAGCCCTTTTTCATCCTCTGTCATCGGAGAAGCTGCGCATTCAGCTTCAGGCTGCTACGTGCGAGCACTAAAGAGCACACAGCCTTGTGCTAGTACCAGTAAGACGAGAACGGATAATGTTAGGTTCCAAGATACTACGTACGTAGACGCCGACTCCTTGGTAGTAGCTAGCACGAAAGTGCAAAGACTAAAGATGAAATGGACAGAGACTGAATCTCTGAAACCTTTGAGAGGAAAACAAAAATACTAAACGAAGAAACGCTTTGGTCTGTCATAACGAACTGATCTTTTGTTTGTCTTCTTTTCTCTTTTGCATGCAAAAGGAAAAGAGAGTACTCGATAGTATATGGGAAGCTTCCTGGTCAAGCCCCCTGGCCTAGCTAGAGTGTCATGATCAGTCAGGACCAGCCACTGTCCGTTGCTACTGGCCGGGTTTGATCTTAGGCCAATGCCATCCATGATCCATGCTCGAGCTCCGAGACTGCAAGTGAGATGAATGGCAGGCAGTGCAGAACTGAATTGTGGAACAAGGCAAGGAGGGGATTAAAAGCGGCGACGGTAATGATGGGTGGTTCCTTGTTCCTTTGTGGGGGCAAGGGCAAAAGGAAAAGCCGAGGCAACAGTTGCTTTGCTCTTTGGGCGCCGGCCGATTGCTGGAGGCAAAGGGGCCTGCTGCTGCTGCGTGCCTGCGTGCATGCCTCGCTAAAGCTCTGTACGGGCCATTATCAGCCGGCTTATTGGCGATGGTACAATATTTTTCTCTCTCAACAAATTAGCCATACAAATCAGCACTAGCAGCTTATAGACCAGCTGCTTCGTTGCCAGGGTTGCATTGCAACTGCAGTGCATGCGCACTGCAGAGTGCAGAAGCTGTTGAACCCATGCCTTGCTGTATGTTCGGATTCAGGCATTCAGCGGTCGCTTTTCTGGTAGGCTGGCCTCGGCCTGGTCCAACTCCGACTCGTCTCTGCTTCTGATCCCTCCCCGCATGAGACGAGATCGGAACAGAGCTCAGACGGCAGAGTAAGTGATTGGCTATCCTCTCCTTTATCACCATCAATCATCTCTTCACCAAGGTTGCAAGGTGCAGGTGCCAAGGGCTTAAGGCCAAAGTGGTACGGTGGGCGCGCACACCTTATAGCTAGCCAGCTCTGCGTTAATCTGGATAATAAAGAGGTAGCACAAAACCTCAATGCATTTGTGGAGTAGAGTGAGGCAGCCAGAATGCTCATCTTCAGAGTTGAGAATTGTTGCTCTGCAAATGCTCTGAACATGCATGTGCCGTCCGCCGGTGCTGGTGGACTGGTAGTAGCAGTTGAGTTGCAGGCTTGCAGTTGCAGCAGTGCCGATTCTGTTCTGCCACCATCTTGCACGTGCTGGCGAAAGGCGAGAGGGAGGAAGGGTGATGGCCTGATGCCTGATGGACACGCCAGTGCGTTGAGAGTTGCGTGGTGGAAGGTCCGCTCGCTTGCCCGTCGGCAGTCGGCACATGCGGTGAACCGTACCGCCTGCTCTCCTCTCCTCTTTTTCCCGCTTTATTTACAGCAACAGAGAAACACCAAAGTACTACACAGCACAAAAGGATTAATCACACAAGCACGCGCTAATTGAGTAATGGCATGCATGCATGGTTTGAGGAGAGGCACACAAATAATGGACCAATGATTAAGGTTAAAGCAATGTGCCTTATTCCTCTTCCACAAAAAAAAGAGGCGCAATATAATGGGGCATGATTCGTTTCAAAAATAATAATAATAATGGGGCATGATGAGTGTTTCCATCAGGACTAATCAACAAGATTCTGATAATGGACTAATGACACAAACCAGATCCTGATAATGGACTAATGACAAACCAGATTCTGATAGTGCGAAACTAATATCCACTTCAAGAGCTGTCTTTTGGGCTTAGAATATCCTTACTGGGAATGCACATATACAACGTGCTTCAATTGCACTACTTTCATTTATTGATCCCCCTTGCAAACACAGATACTCCTACATAATTGCGACAGGCAGTGAACTAATCATTGAGCAAATAAACAGTCCATGATGCCGCTTGTCAGGCCCAAACAAATTGATGTGAGGATAGATTGTCCCCTCTACTAGACAGTAGTATCTAGTACTGAACCTCCTGACCACAAACTTGTACATACGTACATGCGCCAACTGACTGTAGTATGCATACAGGTATTAAGTACGAGGGCATCAGACAAGGCAAATTCAGAGCATATATTATAAGGTAGGTACGCCAACACTACATGTGTGAGCCGAACTGGCACGATGGCTGCTTCTCATGCATCCACTCCGTCCGCAGTTATACGTCCATATTATTGGAATAATGGTCTACATATATCAAGAGCTATACTATATAGAAAGAAACAAACAAAAATTCAATCAACGTCAGAACTATATTTCACCATGGTAATAAAAAAGCAAGCCAGCCACAAGAAACGTCTGTGGAAATAGATTGCACGGATGCTCAGAGCTATGTCAGAGATCATCATCGATCTTGGCACGCCCATAAAAATTCATCGAAGCACTTATGAAGTTATGATTCCCACGTTGCTCCTTTCTTTGGTGTGCTCTACACTTGTCGTCTTTAGTCTCTCTTCTCGCCATAGCCCTAAGCTCGCCAAGTCCTTTTTTCCTATGTGTTTTTTTGCCATGGTGTTTTGGAATCACTGTTGATGTCGACAAAGGGGAAACAATTAAACATAACATGTCAATTCCAAAGATCATGGTTCAACTGATGTCTTTCAAGGCACAAACCTATGATAGAACATGTAACGACGATCGAGATTATGGCGAAACCATGAAAAGTTTATCATTTTTTGATATCTTACGAGCAATTGGTCCATTAATTGCTTGGCGTTTATGTGTAAGAAGCTAGCTCACGAGCAGTGCAAAGAAATCAATCCGTTTTTTCTTCACAAAAAGTCGGTGACAGAGGGGAAACAAACATGGTTGGGTGCAGCGTGTAGAGTGGCATGGGTACGTAGCAGGCATGAGATCAGCAACTTACAGGCATTAGTGATGGTTTAAAAGTTTATTTGATAGGACTTGGGGGCGCCGACGGACGAATATTGCACGGGGACAGGCTAGCAAGTGGGTGCTTGAGCCAGCAGTGGCTCCAATGGATCCGATAATGTTTAGAGAAAAAAAAAAGACTTATACATAGAAGGTACAAGATGACCAAACATTTAGGTAGCGTTTGGTTAGAAGACAAGATGGAGTAGGTCTCATCTGGTGTTTAGTTGAAGGGGACTAGAGTGTCCCTATTTTCTGTTTGGTTTAGGGACAACAAAGGTTGGATCAGCCACCTGAAATGTGGGGCTAGGAGCGGAGCTCGCCCACGTGGCATGGTCGACAACAGAGCTTGCTCGCCTACGCTCGAGTGAATGAACGCGTGTCCTAGCTAGGATGACTCTATCCTTAGAAAAAAGAGAGACGAAAGTCACGGAATATAGGAAACATATTCCCTGATGGAGCATCTCAGACTTCACCTGTCCAGATCCAAACATCATCTCGAGGTGGAATATTGTACCTGGGATGTCCCTGTTCCTCGAAACAAACACTAAAACGAAAGTGCCAAGGAGCAAAATGATTTGTGAGAAATTGTGGTTTTACTGAGGAAATCGAGTCCACCGAAAAGAAACTGAATGCTATCTTTTTTTTTTTACTTGGCCTTGACGGAGATTACATATATAACCACGAGATAGAAGTAAAAAAAAAAACAAGAGGAAAAATGGCTTTGAACCAAAGAATTAACTCGGGTGCAATAAGGGCGTAAGGAGAGAGGGCAGTTATAAGGAAACGGGAAAAAACCCAAACTCATGTTAATATTAAAAAAAACCCAGCTACTCATACTACTTGTGCGGGCCATGTTATTAGTAGTCGTCGTTACTACTTGTGCAAATGTTGATGAGGAGAAGATGAGGAGGAATTGAAGGCATGCGCATAGAAGAAAAGTTGATGTGGATGCATGCGATTCTTTCAATGCCTTGGACCGGTGGAGAAGGAAAAGCGCGAGAGATGGATGGCGCTGATGCTAGGCCTCATTTAGATTGTAAAAAAAAATGAACCTGATCAATAGTACCACTTTCGTTTTATTTAGTAAATATTGTCCGATCGTAGACCAACTAGGCTCAAAAGATTCATCTCATGATTTTCAACTAAACTGTGTAATTAGTTTTTTTTTTACCTACATTTAATACTCCATGCAAACGGCTAAAAATTGATGTGATGGAGAGAGAGTGAAAAAACTTGGAATTTAAATGGCATCTAAACAAGGCTCTAGTTTCTGTTGTTTTGGAGGGCAAGTAACCACTTGGGATTTCTTGCTGGCTACATTTCGAGTATTCAATTGGTAGAACGTTCATCAATGCGGCATGCCGTGCTGTTCAACCCTCCTGCAATTAATCTGCAATTGCACGTTAGTGCTGGAACGGCTTAACTATACATCAAGTGTTCATGTCTGCGGAGATATAATTACCTGTTTGCTTATGCTGAAATTTGGCTTATACCGATGATTATGTTGAAATGTCATGAGAGGAAAACACTGTTTCATGGCTGAAAAGTAGTTCTCAGTAAGCTCAAACGAACAGGGTGATTTTTTCCGATCAATTCTTTCTTTCTTTTTGCGAGCGTTTTTCCCGATCAATTCAGGGAAGCAGGCTCCACCTACTTGTATTTCATTGAACGAAATGAGCTGACTGTTAGATACTTTGGACCATCTAGGTGTAGATCAGAGGATAATATCTTTATTAATTGAATCAAATAGACCTAGAGCTTGCTTCGAGGAAAGGAGACACAGAGAGAGATGTAGGAGCATCTGACCGTCGAAGGGGTTGGAGGAGCTCCCTGCCATCGCTGGTTCATTGGTGAAGCTCTGCGCATGGACAGCGATGGTTGGTGTAGCGGTGGAGACCGGCGGTGGTGGCAAAGGCAGTGGTGCTTCCCGCCGCTGGCAGTGCCTCCCTCACGATCGGACTAGGGTTAGACGGTGGGGTTGTGGCGGCGGCAGTGAACCTCTTATCAAGAGCCGTTTGCCCCCACCTCATCTTTATAGACACTGTGCGACGGGGGCCACCAGCTACTAGATGGCTGGACGTCCCCGATCAAGACGCGGTCAAGGGGTCCGTCTCGACCGTTGGGTCTAGACGGATGAGATCAATTCTAACATTCTCCCCCTTGATCTCAACTCATACTTTAACTTTAAACTTTGACTTCAATCCCTTTCACTTTTATTTGTTCCATCATAGATTAGTGCATAGAGCATGTTTCATCGTCACGGTCAATCGCCGATAGACTTAACAGTTACAATACACATCTCTGTTCTGAAACAGATTCTTTAACTTTTGGGCCCTTTATTGTCCGAAAATCATAGGCTATACCATAAACCCATGTCGACTGTGTGTTCTCTAAACACACTGGGTGGTAAGCCTTTTGTACGCGGATCCGCAAGCACTAGCTTGTTACTTTAATACTTTTAGTATGATTCCGGACTTTCTCCTTCACAACATATAACTTTAACGTCAATGTGTTTGGCACCACACTTGACCCGTTGTTATAGGAGCGAACTACTTAAATAGTTATTGCTGTTGTATACCATTATCAATTCTGGGTGTAAGTTCTTTTAACCATTTCGCCCGTTGAAAGCTCTAGTTTGGTTTTGGTGAATTGATGAAGCCCTAAGTGCTAACCTAGTTTATCAGGTGATCATGAGATAGGTAGCACACTCCAAGTGATGAAGTAAATGAAGATCATAGCATGATGATGATCAAGTGCTTGGACCTGGAAAGAAGAAAGAGAAACAAAAGGCTCAAGGCAAAGGTATAAACCATATGAGCTATTTTGTTTTGGTGATCAAGACACTTAGAGAGTGTGATCACATTTAGGATTGATAGCCATACTATTAAGAGGGGTGAAACTCGTATCGGAATGCGGTTATCAAAGTGCCACTAGATGCTCTAACTCATTGCATATGTATTTAGGATCTAGTGGAGTGCTAACACCCTTAAAATATTTGTGAAAATATGCTAACACATGTGCACAAGGTGATACACTTGGTGGTTGGCACATTTGATCAAGGGTGGTGAAGTTTGGGAGCAAGGGTAAGAAACTCCACCAGCGGAGTGTCCGCCCGTAGAGTGCGGACAGTCCGACGGTGCTACCGGCGTCCTAGACAGAAAAGACAGAGGTCACTGGGAGTGACCGGACGCTGGCCACGGTTGGATCGGCGTGTCCGATCAGATGTATCAGCGAAGACGCTGGCGTCGATCAAACGATCGGACGCTAGGTCGCTATGTGACCGGACGCTGGCTGGGTGTGTTCGGTCAGTGCTAACGTACGCTGACGTGAGGCGCACAGAGGAGACGTTGAATGACCGGACGCTGGGTGAGTCCGATCGGGCATGACCGAACGCGTCCGGTCGTGAAAATTCATATTTGGAACCTTACTGGAAACGACCGGACGCTAACTGACGCGTCTGGTCAACTCAAGTGACCGTTGAGATCGGGACACGTGGCTGTCGTCGGGCGACCGGATGCTGAGGTCCAGTGTCCAATCAACATGACCGGAGCGTCCGGTCACCCCGTGTTGTGCCCAGTGAAAAGGTACAACAACTCTATTTCATAGGGGCTTCTATTTAAGCCCATGGCTGGTTGAAGCTCACACCTTTGGCCATTTTTATTAACATAGCAACCTTGTGAGCTTAGCCAAAGCCCTCCCACTCATCTCCATCATTGATTCATCATCTTTGTGAGATTAGGAGAGAATCCAAGTGCATTGCTTAAGTGTTTGCATCTAGAGGCACTTGGTGTCCGTGTTTCGCTACGGGTTTCGCTTGTTACTCTTGGTGGTTGCCGCCACCTAGATGGCTTGGAGCAGCAAGGATCATTGAGCGGAGGGTAGTGATTGTCTCCTGCTCCGATCGTGGTGATTGAGGGGTTCTTGACCTTTCCTCGGCGGAGAGCCTAAAGGTACTCTAGTGGATTGCTCGTGGCTTATGTGATCCTCATCTTGTGTTGGTTGTGCGATACCCTATTGAGGGTTTGGCGTGTGAAGCCAATTAACGCGTGAACCTCCAAGTGAGTGAATCGCCACAACGAGGACTAGCTTGTCGGCAAGCAAGTGAACCTCGGTAAAAAATCATTATGTTCATCATTGATTCCGAGGTGATTGGTCTTTATTGTTATTCATCCTTGTGATTGATTGGTTCCTTCATCAACGCGGCGGTATAATCTTCTTGATCACTCTCTTTACATTACCGCAAACTAGTTGTCAAGCTCTTTAGTGTAGCTAGTTGTGAGAGCTTGCATGCTTGGTTGGTGTGGCTCTTTAGTTAGTCTTTGAGAGTACACTAACATAGAGTAGTGTCATAGCTATTGTGTGAATAGACACTATCTAAACTAGAATTGTGATAGGTGACTTGCCTTTTGAGTAGGCTAGCGCAACACTTGCTTCGCCTCATAATTGTCTAACTGTTTTGTTAAGTGTTGCTGTAGAAATTTTTAATATGCTATTCACCCCCCATCTAGCCATTAGGACCTTTCAAGTGGTATCAGAGCCGAGGTCACCGTGATTTGAGGCTTAACAACCTTTGGTGTAAAAATGGCTCAAATCAACAACACCAAGAAGCCACCCCAATTTGATGGATCAAATTATCCATATTGGAAGTCAAAGATGACCACACATACAAGTCAATCAATAGAAAGGTATGGAAGGTGGTAGAAACCAAAATTAAAACCGGTGGAGAAGGAAAAGCGCAAGAGATGGATGGCGCTGATGCATGCTAGTTTCTGTTGTTTTGGAGGGCAAGTAACCACTTGGGATTTCTTGCTGGCTACAATTCGAGTATTCAATTGGTAGAACGTCCATCAATGCGGCATGCCGTGCTGTTCAACCCTCCTGCAATTAATCTGCAATTGCACGTTAGTGCTGGAACGGCTTAACTATACATCAAGTGTTCATGTCCGCGGAGATATAATTACCATGTTTGCTGATACTAAAATTTAGCTTATACTGAAATGTCATAAGAGGAAAACATTGTTCCATCAGTGGCGGATCCACGGGGAGGGGGGGGGGGGGGGCTAGGGGGCAGCAGCCCCCCTGTGAGAGTGATTTTCCTTTATATTTACTGTAGAAAAAAACGTGATTTCACCGTTAATCTTTGACATTTGTTCTAAATCTCTATTGATTAGCTCCCACCCCCACTCCCCCGAGGTGCTCATCTTGGCTCCGCTAATGGTTCCATGGCTGAAAAATAGTTTTGAATAAGCTCAAACGAGCAGGACGATTTTTTTCGATCAATTCTTTCTTTCTTTTTGCTAGCGTTTTCCCCCCATCAATTCGGGGAAGCAGGCTCCAGCTACTTGTATTTCATTGAACGAAATGAGCCGACATCATACATCAAACTCAAAACTTGCCCCTGATAGAACCGGGGTGGGGTGGGGGTGGGGGTGGGGGTACAGGGGGAGGGGGGAGAGAATAAACTCAGATAGTTACAGCAGAGAACAATGTAACTTTTCCACGCCATAAGATCAGTCTTTCTATTCTTGTATCTGCAAGACTAGGAATCCATATCGCACACTGTAGCTCGAGGCACATCTTGGGGAGTACCATTCTTATCATTAAAAATCAATCCGTTCTGTGCATTCCAGAGGCACCACAGTATGAGCAACATCGTGTCCAAGCGAACAGAGTGAGGCATCACAGGTGACAAGCGTATGTTGAGACATCTCTAGGCTTCACGGGCGCGGCTGCAGGTGACAAAGATGTGATTCCCCGACTCCAGTTTCTTAGGACATCTTCTGCAGAAAACGTCCTTGAGCGGGCCAATATTCTGGTGGAAGAAATTTAAACGAGGTTCATTCTATCGTGGTATAAGAGCCAACCAAAGAATTTAACCTTCCCAGGACGTTTGCAGCCCCAAATTTTCGCCGCTCCTAGGTCAGGCATGAAGAAGTGCATAAGCAGTTCACCCGAATTGTATATATTGCTTAGAAGAGCGAACAGCGGAACGACCAAAACCCTACCACCCACCCCGGTCGCCATCCTCCTCCAATCCCTTTGACCGCCGCCGCCGCCGCCGCCGCTCTTGAGTCCTTGACCACGCGGAAGGAAGCCTCGAGTCACCACGTTTACAATTTCGGCGAAATATCGCCGAAATTTCCGAAATATCACTTTTTCGCTGAGGTCTGAATTTTTTTTTTGTATCGGTCAAAATTTTTCGGTTAAATTCATCTTTCACTCTAAAATTACACCAAACCACACTAAAATGACCCTCCATATCATCTAGTCTTATCAAAGCCCTAAATTTCTTCAAATTTATTTAATTTTCTTACTCACACATTGGACGGCACTAGTATATGCAGCTCGCCCACCGTCAGCACACCGTATTACCGCGGCTCTACTTCTGTGATATATTATGTTATTTCGTCGATGTTATATAAATTTATGATGGATGATGGATTATAGAGTTTTTCTAGTGAAATGATGCCAAATTTGTTTAAAATTCAATTTAAATTTATTTAAATTTGAACCCATATTTTCGAAATTCGTATTTATCGCTGGGGACCGATTTTTTTTTTCTTACCGGTATTGTAAACCCTGACCCAGACCCAGGGCAAGGTGCGTCCGGGGTAGCTCTCCGAAACGATGCAGGTCTTTTTGTTGGTGGACAGGCGAGATGGTACCCCCATGGCCTCGATGCATTGACCCTGGAAGCTTTGGCTTGCCGGTATGGTGTTGGTCTAGCTCGGGGCAAAGGGGTGCAACGACTCATTCTGGAGACTGATAGCCACAAGTTTGTGAAGCTTAATTTGGAAGGAGGGCGCCAATCAACGTCCACGGATTGCGTCCATCATCAGAGAAACTCGGGAAATTAGCTCTAGTTTTGTTGATTTTTCTGTGGTTTCCACAAGTCGTTCTTGTAACCGAGTAGCTCATGTACTAGCTAAGCAAGTTTCAGGTGATAATAGGTTGGGTGAGTGGCAGCTAACCCCAACCTGTGTAGATCACCTGTTAGTTTCAGATTGTAATCCCGATTGATCGATGAATGAAATCACAAGTCGCAAAAAAAAGGAGCAAGGAGACTGTTGCACGCAGTTGTAGTCGCTTCATTTGGTGGCTGCAGTTGACATAAACGACGCTTTTTATGCAGCTGCATATATCGTTGAAATGTGGAATGAAGAAGGAAGCGTTGTTCACATCTACTACTCCTAGATAGTAGAAGTTAGCTGATTGCAGCAGCCATTTGGTGTTGCTTGCTCCTGAATCGACTCACGCGTGAGAAAGCGACCGGTCGACGACGGCGATGGCCAACTGCCGCGGTCGATTGCTTTGCTTCGTTCAGACAAGTCTCAGGTCGATCGAGCTCGCTCGCGCACGCACAAATTGAAGTGAAAGAGAAGCACGAAGACTGCCTGAAGATGAGCGTATGAGTCTCCCGTATACGACAGTCGACAGACAAGACAGTCTCTCACGGAGTCACGGGTGGATTCGATGCAGCCTGCCCTGGAGTAGTATGCGTGTTGGAGCATGCGCAGGCAGAGGCAGCTTTGTAGCCTAGGTTTTGGAAGGCTCTATGTTATGGCGAGTAGAGCCGGCCTGGGGCCATGCGGCACTGTAGCGACACGGTACGTTTGTTACGAAAGAGATATGTGGTTTGATTTCTCAGGAAAGATATATGTTAGATTGATTCGGTTAGGATATTTCTTTAGGGGTTAAGTCAGTCATCTCTATAAAAAGATAACCATGTATTAGTTATAGTCAAGTAAGAAGCAACAATTAAGTTGCTGGCCGTTCCTGCCCTATCTCCCTCGTGTGAACAGTACCTGTGGGTACTGTAGCTCGGTCGCCTCCTCTCCCTCTCAATCCCCTAGCCACATAACATCTTGTATCAGAGATCTCTGGTTCGATCATGTCCACCCCCTGCCATCAGCGCCAGCGCCGTCGGCCGCGTCGGGGTTGTCGTCTGCATCCTCGGGAGCGCCCCTGACGTTGGAATCTTTGGCCGCCGACGTGGCTGCGATTGCCCGCGACATGGTGGCCATGCAGGTGACCCTGGCCGCCCTCATCCCGCCACCTCCCCCTCCACAACAGCCGGCACCACCACCACCTCCACAGCCGTCGCAGCCGCAGGCGATCTCCCCCTATGGCATGCCGGGTGTTCCCATCCAGCAGATCAAGTTCCCGCCGTCGCCGTCGCCGCTTCCGGCTTGGATCGCCGGTTCGTCGAAACCCATCTACACGGCGCCCAGTACCCAGCCGCACCTACCGCCGCTTCCGGCCACTGGAGCTATCTTGGCGCCTGGTGGCGTCCCAGCTCCGGGCATCTTCTATGGCGGGGTGGTCGGCCCCCTGTTCCACGGCGGAAGCCTGATGCCGACGCTCTTCGCCGCGTCGCCCTCGATGGACAGCACGGGCGCGGCGCCCTCGGCCGCCGCACAGGCCCCGTTGGAGTTCGCCACATCACCAATGAAGGCCCCGGCTGCCATAACTCCAGCAGTCTCATCACCAACTTCGCCAACAACCCCGCCAGCACTAGTGTCACCAATGCAGGCAATCATCCATGCACCGACATTGGCGGACATGGTGCCTTTGTCGCTGCCTCTACGAGCCACAGCACCGATCCCTCAAGTAAGGCCGTGGTTGTTTGCATGCGCTTATTCTCCACCGGCTCCGCAGCATGCCTTCAAAGCTCCATCGGTCGCTTGGAGTACGCCTCCAGCACAACCCCGCTCGGCTGCACCCATAGCGGGGGTGGCTGCTCGTGGAGGGCACCATCGACTCCACGTGCAGCCGCTCCATGGATTTGATCCGGGCGGATTCGATTCCACGCAGATTAGATGGAGCAGCCAAGTTTGGCACCTCGAGGAGGAAGCAGGTCTGCCATGACGATCTTCTCTGGACCGCAAGGTCTTCCGCTCCAGCAATCGCCACAGCTCGAGGACGAGCTGTCTTTGAGGGGTGGAGTAGTGTTATGGCAAGTAGAGCCGGCCTAGGGGCCCACACGGTACTGTAGCGACGCGGTACTGTAGCGCGTGATTAGATTGTTTGGTTTGTTCGGAAAGAGATACGTGGTTTGATTTGTTAGGAAAGACATATGTTAGATTGATTTGGTTAGGATATTTCCTTAGGGGTCAAGTCAGTCATCTCTATAAAAAGATAACCTTGTATCAGTTATAGTCAAGCAAGAAGCAACAATTAAGTTGTTGGCTTCTTCTGGGAGCCAGCCGTTCCTGCCCTTCCTCCCTTGCGTGAACAGTATCCTATGGGTACTGTAGCTCGGTCGCTGCCTCTCAAGTCTCAATCCCCCAGCCACATAACACTCTACTAGCCGACCACGGGCGTGAGCGTCTCTCTACTGTTTGTTGTGTCATTGTGTGCGTCGTCAGTGCATCCGTGGCGTGTGTCCAAAACGTCGGTCTGTTCGGTGATCACGAGCGGAATCACAGGGCGACAGCGCCACACTGCGATTTACGAGTGTATTTATCTAGTCAGGCCAGTGAGCCATCGCTGTGGACAGTTCAGCTAGACTTCAGAGTGGACGACAAAACGAGGCTTGCTTCTCCATCCCTCTCGTCTCCAGTTTGATCAAATCCGACTTGGCTTAGATTTAGATTGGAGTCCGTTGCAGTCGAGATGCATGCAAGCAAGCAGGGTGCGTAAGGATGGGTTAAGGTAAGCCCAAGCAAAATAGCAAATCCACCGGTAACCCTGATGTACACACTCACCCACTGCGGCCGCAACGATAATCGGGCATTGCGATTGGCACGATGATCCGCGGGCACGTACGTGTACGCCGTACAAGACTACAGCAGGCAGCAGCGCGCCATCGGATGCCTTGGCTGCTGCTGTCGCGTCCCATGCCACGCCTGCCGTGCCGCTCCCTCGTCTCCTCCTACCACAAGGCTGCAAGTTAGCAGTCCATGGTTCCTCTTCGGCTAGCTGGAAAAATGGCTGATGCTAGCTGTAAAAATAGCTGTGGTTGCTGCTGATGCTGATTTATTATAAGAGAAAAACAATGTTATTTCACTGAAACGGTACGACCGATAAGTTCAAGCAAGAGACGGGCGTCGGCGACCGCGACGCCACAACCTCACCCTCCCGCGTGACCAAAAGCATGCGGCCGAACGCCCCTGACGCGCCTGCTCATCGCTCACCGTCACCACCGGTGCACAGCGACCCGGGAGACGGGAGGACACGACAAACCCGCGCGTCAGAACTCAGAACCCGGCGCAGACGAACGAGATGATCCCGTCCGGCGCAGACAAACGGCTGTGGCGGCGCGCGCGGGAGCCCAAGGTGGCATACTGGCGTGATCGGCGCTGTGCTTATTTACGACGCCACCCAGCAAGCCGCGCGCTCGTGATCGAGATCGGCCGGCAGCCGTATTGCCGTGACACGAAACGGAGGGGACGAAGAGAGGATCACGCGCTCCTGCAATCCGGCCCCAACAGTAAACCTGATGAATTTGCCTCAGCCTGGGGGCTAATCCCTGTCCCTGCCTCAAACAACCCCAATTTCCGCGAAGGGAAATCCACAGAGTTGAAGTGTAATAAGACCGTGGTAGATCATATTATCCAAATTCCAGTCGAATATCACATCCATACAACGATAATATCAGAGTACAAATAGTGCGGAATTATATAAATTATTACATCGCCGCATTGGCGGAATCAAAAGTAGCATTCATTCAGAATAGCTTGAAGATAAGATCACCAAACTCGAGCGTAGGCACGAACCCCTCAACCGTCAAACTCCTCGGAGCTATACTCCTCAGCATAACCTGTATGCCAAAATTTATCAGTACGATTTGTACTAGCCACTCCCATCCCTATGAGCATTGCTTTGTGGAAATTGGATGCAAGTGGGACATAGTCAAAGGAACCTATAAAGCTGGGGTTTCCTATGCAATAGCCTATCAAGTAAATAGTAATAGTTTATCAAGTTTTAATCATCATTCCCACACACATTCCACTCCATTCCCTTTTCTGAGCCAGGTTTCGATCCTAGGATCAACATACCACCATCTCCACACTATCACCACACCATACTATACCATACCATCGCTCAGTCGACAGGCCAACTCACTCTCGGCACTGTCTCAAGGCCCGTAGCCCCTGGCTCGACCGAACACTCACTTCTAGGGGGAGAAAAAGAAGGACTCATCTCTCTATCTAGTTTAAGCGAAACCCAGGAAAGGTCCATAGCCGACGAGTCGGCACATGTATCGATCGATCAACCATACACTCTGCAGAGGTTTTACATAACCACAAGATCCGCCTTCCTCGCTGACCGTCGTCAACTAGGCTGATTCTGGCCGCTTGCTAGCCAAGGATAATGCCACTCTACCATTCAGCCCTGGTTCACCCCAAGTCAAGTCTGGGGTGGCTGAAACTGTGAGTCATGAGCCGGGTCCACAAGGTCTCCATGAAGTCTCGGAAGGGTGGGGGGGGGGGGAATTCTCCGCGCCCCGTACCTCCTTACACTGTCCGCTATCAACCTAGCAGAAGTGGCAATATCCTACCAAGTAGTCCAGCCGTCCCACACCATATAGGGCGAGTGGTACGTAAGGCTTCTCGGTGAATCTGAGTACTAGTAAGTCCTTAGGGATGACTAAGCCAGAATGTCTCCATCAGGGTTTCCATTTACCATGCCCCCACAGCACCTCCATCCCGGGCTCCACCCGTCATAGGTTCACACCCAAGTCCACCTCATATACCATTTACCCACCACAGGTATCCATTTTCAGGGGTGCCTAGGTAGCATCCCATAGCAAGACTTGCCCCAGGCTCGTCGTATACTCCAACTTGGTCGACACAACCCTCACCCTCCGCACACCCAAGTCACACACGCAGCACTCTCCCCCATGGTCCAGATAACACCAGTATCCAGCACGCACGTAGTATAAGCATAGTGGAAGTATAAATAATGAAATGTATAGCAGTAAGCGTGTGTCTAGCCTAATAGCAGGGTATGCAGGGGTAAAGTTGCGCCAAGGTAAAGGCTTTCAAGCAAGCATACTACCATGCAAGTCCTATCATGATATGACTGTAGCAGTAAAGTAAAGCGATAGCAGTTCTATGTTAGCCATGCGTAATAGGTGCTACGAGATTGGGTGGGATGTGGCACCTTCAGTGTAGTCGTCTCCGTTCTCCTCACGGTACTCACGATCCTCATCCGTCAGGTTCTCCTCCGAGTCTGCAACGTTTACATTATGGTCGCGTTAGCGACGTCTATAGAGTAGCATAAAGAAGCAATAAAAATTCAAAAGAGCCAAATGCACTCAAACATGGGTTCATTGCATAGAGCTTGATTTTAGATGAATTTTAGTCCTGGTTTCATATTTTTCTGAGGTCGTATGATTTAGTTATGAATTTCTGAAGTTTAAATCATTTCTAAAAATAGAAAAAGGCTGAATTAATCCTGGGCTGACACGTGTCATGCTGTGGTTGGTCCACGTGGCTTGCTGACATCAGCATGACGTCAGCATCACGGTTACGAGCTAATAGGTGGGGCCCAGCTGACGTCAGCGTGACATCATCAACGTCGTCCACACCGACAGGTGGGGCCAAAGGCTATTGGGTCACTGACAGGTGGGTCCGGTCAAAGTCAACGTCGGTCAACGATGAGTCAATGGTCAACAGTCAAAAGTCAAGGTCACTGACATGTGGGCCTGGGCTGCTGATGTCAGCGTGGCGTCAGCATGACGTCACCTCGGCTGTGCTGGCTTCTGACATGTGGGTCCCACGTGACGTCATCATGACATCAGCATCTGACGTGTGGGTCCAGGGTGTCCGTGTCACTGACATGTGGGGCTAGGTCAATGGTCAACGTTGACCAGTCAACGGTCAATACGGGCCGGGTCCGAACTGGGCCGGTTGGGCTTCAGGTTGGGCCGGTCTGGGCCGGGCCGGGCCAAACACGTGGCACGCTGTGACGCTGCCACGTCACGGCCGTGGGCTCTTATTGGGCTGTGGTCCATGGCTTGCGGTCTATGGTGGACCAAGTGATGCCGGTCCATGGACCGCATACTAGTCTACGGTGGACCGAGTCCACCCCTTGTTTCCCAGGCGTGGTCCATGTTCTCCGGGTGCACGCACAGGTGGCCGGCGAGGGGGGGTGTTCCCCTATTTTTCTCCCGCGGTGGTGCTCCTGCTGGCGGCGAGCTGGCTGTGAGCCTTTGTGGCGAGGCTGGTGCCCAACTGGGGAGGGAAAAAGCTACCCTAGGCCACGGCGATCATGATCCTGGGGCCCTAGTGGTGGCCGGGGTCTTCCAAGTCATTGGCCACAGTGGCTGGCGGCTCGGTGGTGCCCGCCGGTGGCAAAGTCGCACATGCCGGCTCTCCAGTAACTAGGCTAGGCAGACGATGGCTCCGGTGGTTTCGTGGGTGCACGACGAATGCGTCCAGGGCTCAAGCGGGGCCTCGAACTCCTAGGTGGCCATTAGGGGCTCCAGCGGCCATGGCGACATGATGTCGATGGTGATGCGCATGAGCGATCAAGGGGGCTCCCACGGGGTGGTCACGGCATAGTCGTGGGGTGTGCGTGGGTGCATGTGTTCATAGTGGCCGGAGACAAGGCGCTGGCCTACGCGCTCTCAGGGTGGAGCGCCATGGCCGACTGTGAGGTTCGGTGGCAGAGAGAGACCGGAAGGGGGGAAAGCTCACCGTGGGTGGCGTGGAAGAGTGGGTGGTGATGCCATGTCGATTCGAGGCTGTGTAGCTCCGGTGGCCGTGTAGTGCCGTGCCGAACCGCGTCGGTGACGAAACGCCGGCGTCGTCTTCGGCTCCGACGACCTCCTCCTCCGCGGCGGCTTCGGTGTTTTCTCCCCTTCCCCTTTCTTCCCCTTCTCTCTTAGTTTGGATGTGCTATGGACGGCCACCAAGTGGCGGCGGGCGACGGGACGAGTGCTAGGGCAACCGAGGTCGTGGCTTTATAGCTGGAGTTCCGAGCTCTAAGGCGGACGGCTGTGGATTGCGTCGAGCGCATCGAGCGGCATCGCGGTGTGGGGTGGTTGGCGCAGAGGTCGCGTGGGCGATGCGCCAAGGGGGAGACAGGACCATGCCCCTGGCATGACCCCTGGCCCGCCCCTGCCACCGCTGTCGGTGTTCTATCGGAGGGGAGAATCGACATGGGTGTGGAGAAGATGAACAGGGAAAAAGGCTGACGAGTGGGGTCCTTTGGCAGCGGCTACGGGCGAAGGGAAGAGGGGCGCGCGGGTGATCAGCGCGCGGCTGACGCGCGGGACCAGGTGGCAGCGACAACGAGCAAAGGCGGGGAGGTGCTGGGGGTGATCGGCGTGCGGGGCTGGCCATTGGGCCTGCGCGTGTTGGGCCGGCTTGCTGCGTGCTGGCGGGGCTGTGCTGGTGGGTCGGGAAGCTGGGCTGCGAGGCCTTCTTCTCCCTTTCTTTGTTTCTGTTTTTCATTTCCTTTCCATAGTTTGAATTCAAATTTGGTTTAGAATTTGAATCTAAAACTAGGGTAACTTGTTCATTGGAGTTTAGAGGATTTTGTTTAATAATAATTTTATGGTTTATTACTTTAATGGAATTGTTAAGCATAACTTAAAGCAAATGAAGATCCAACTCACAATTTGAGTTAACAATGTATGCAACATCTATTTGTTAGAAATTAAATAATCATAATCAACATATGACATGTCATGCTTATGTGTTGACTTAGGTTGGGTTACTTCTAATGCAACTCTTAGGTTTGGTTTCTTTACATGACACTCATCATCACATGCGAGTTTTTAAGAAAAATTTTGTAGTTGTGATTTTTGGTGTGTGGATTTTTGGGTTGTTGCAGTCCTACCCCCTTAACAGAATCTCGTCTCCGAGATTAAAGCATAACGTACTCTTCAAAGAGGTAAGGATATCGTAGCCAGAGGTCAGACTCTTTCTCCCATGTTGCTTCTCTCTCAGTATGATTACTCCATTAGATCTTGCACATAGGAATAGTCTTGCTTCGGGTCTCTTTGGTATCTCTGTCTAGAATTCTAATAGGATGTTCCTTATACTCAAGTGTATCCTGAATGTCAAGTGTACCAGTTGGGACTACTTCATCGGGTACTCTTAAACACTTGCGTAGCTGTGAGACATGGAATACAGGATGTACACCCATCAATTCCTTGGGTAGCTCAAGTTCGTAGGCGAGCTTTCCAATCCTCTTGCAAATCTTGTATGGGCCAACAAATCTAGGGGCAAGCTTTCCTTTCACATGGAATCTGACCATTCCACGTAGCGGGGATACCTTGAGATAGACGAAGCCCCCACATTGAACTCAAGTTCTCTTCTCCTTTTGTCAGCATAGCTCTTGTATCGACTTTGAGCAATTCTCAAATTCTCCTTTACTTGAGCAACTCCTTCATCTGCATCTTGAATCTTAGCGGAGTCAAAGAACGATCTTTCTCCTGGTTGGGACCACATCAAAGGTGTCTTATAAGGTCTGCCATACAGAGCTTCAAATGGCGACATCTTGATATTGGCTTGATAGCTGTTGTTGTAAGAGAACTCTGCATAGGGTAGGCATTTCTCCCAATCCGAGCCATAATTCAGTACACTAGCGTGAAGCATGTCTTCTAAGATCTGATTTACTCGTTCAGTCTGTCCATCTATCTATGGATGATAAGCGGTACTAAAGTCAAGTTTGGTTCCAATGGACCTGTGTAGGGCTTCCCAAAATCGAGACACAAACTAAGGGCCACGATCGGATACAATACTAGAGGGAGCTCCATGCAATCTGAGAATATGTTCAATGTATAGATCTGCTAGTTTTTCAGCATTGGTCTTGGTCTTAACTGGTACAAAGTGAGCAACTTTGGTCAAGCGATCAACAATCACCCAGATGGAATCATTGCCTTTCTGTGAATGGGGCAATCCAACTATGAAATCCATGGATATGCTCTCCCATTTCTACTCGGGAACATCAAGAGGCTTTAGCAACCCTACAGGCCTTTGATGTTCAGCTTTGACCCTATTACAAGTGTCACATCGTGCCACATGTCCTGCAATGCCCGTCTTCATGCCTTTTCCACCAAAAGTGTTTCTTCAAGTCTTGATACATCTTTGAATTTCTAGGGTGAATACATTACTTAGAATCATGGGCTTCTGACAGAATTTCCTCTCGTAGGGCTGGATCAGAAGGTACATAGATTTTGTCCTTAAACCAAATGGTTCCTTGTTCATCTTCATGGTGGTTGGTCTTGTAGCCTAGTTTTATCAGACCATAGAGATATTCAATCTCTTCACAACTTTTTTGAGCTTGACGGATGCGGTCTGTGAGATCATACTGTATGCGGAGCTCATTCAGCAAGCCATGCGGTAGTATCTCTAGTTGGAAATCATCAATCTCTCCCTTGAGCTCAGGTGGTATTGATTCAGTGATCAAGGTGTGACAGTAACTCTTGTGACTAAGAGCATCTGCGACTATATCTGCGACTACATTAGCTTTTCTCGGATGATAGTGAATTCCCAGGTCATAGTCCTTGATCAACTCAAGCCATCGGTGTTGCCTCATATTCAAATCTTCTTGAGTGAAAAAGTACTTCAAGCTCTTGTGATGAGTGTAGATGTCACACTTGTTGCCTATCAAGTAGTGTCTCCAGATCTTCAAGGCATGCACAACTGCTGCTAACTCTAGATCATGGGTTGGGTAACGGTTCTCGTGTTCTTTCAACTATCGAGAAGCATAAGCTATCATTCTTCCATCTTGCATCAGCACACAACCGAGTCCTTGATGAGATGCATCACAATAGACTACGAAATCTTTGCTGATATCAGGCAATGATAGCATAGGAGTTGTGGTAAGCTTCAGTTTTAGTTTCTGGAAGCTTTGCTCGCACGCGGGCATCCATTCAAACTCCTTAGTCTTCTTCAGAAGGTGGGTCATTAGACAGGCTATCTTAGAGAAGTTCTCAATGAATCGGCGATAATATCCAGCCAATCCCAAGAAACTTCTGACTTCTATCACATTGCGGGGTTGATCCCATTCTTTCATAGCTTCAATCTTGGCTGGATCAACTACGACACCTTCAGCTGATAGTACATGGCCTAGGAAGGCAACTTCCTATAACCAAAACTCACATTTGCTGAACTTTGCATAAAGCTGATGTTGGGCTAGTTTCTTAAGTATAGTTCTCAGATGATGTTCGTGTTCTTCAGTGGTGGATGAATAGACAAGGATGTCATCAATGAATACCACCATGAACTTATCTAGTTCATCCATGAAAACCTTATTCATCATGTTCATGAAGTACGTGGGAGCATTCGTGAGTCCAAAGGACACCACGGTGAACTCAAACTGACCATACCTAGTCACAAAAGCTATCTTCGGGATGTCATTCTCTCGAATCTTCATTTGATGATAGCTAGATCTGAAATCAATCTTGGAGAAATACTTGGCACCTCGAAGCTGATCAAGCAGATCATTAATTCTTGGCAGGGGGTACTTGTTCTTGACGGTGACTGCGTTCAAGTTCCGGTAATCAATGCACATTCTCATTGAACCATCCTTCTTCTTGACAAACAGAACGAGAGATCCCTATGGTGAAGCACTAGGTTTGATATATCCCTTCGAGATGAGCTCATCAAGCTGTTTCTTGAGCTCGGCCAGTTCATCAACTGACATGCGATAGGGTCTCTTGGCAATGGGTCCCATTCCTGGCAATAGATCGATGATGAACTCTACATCACGGTCTGGTGACATACCCGATAATTCTTTAGGGAATACATCAGGATAGTCTCTGACTACTGCACATCATGAACTGTCTTCTCCTCTTTTTGTGATTCTAAACTCGCTTTAAGGGCACATAGGATAGAGGTGGACTTTCCAGACTGGGGTTCACATCTAATGACTTGGCCTGATGCGTGGGTCGCTTGGACATATCTAGGTGAACATGATATGATACCTTAGTGAATGGTTAACCAATCCATACCTAAGATGACATCTAGGTTCGTGGAAGGTAACAGGGTTAGGTCGGCTTTGAAGATAAGACCCTCAATGGTAAGACTCACTCCCTTACAGATGTGGGTGCATTTTAGGTCTCCTAAAGGTGAGCTGGTGATGATAGACTTTTCACGTGGGGTTACAGGCAGGTCATGCTCCCATGCAAACTTGGATGATATGTAAGAACAAGTTGCTCCAGAGTCGAATAGAACTGATGTAGTGTTGCTATTAACTAAAAACATACCGTACACCACGTCAGGGGCAGCTTGTGCTTCCTTAGCGTCCAGATGGTTGAGACGTCCACGAGTAGCAGATCCCTTGAGCTGAGACTTCTGAGCAGCTAAGTTCTAAGGGCACTCAGCGGCTTTGTGACCTGGTTGGCCACAAGCAAAGCAGGTGAAAGGCGTACCGCCTGTAGGGGTTAGCGTGGGTGCCTTCTAGTTTCCTGTGCTTCGTGCGGAGCGGTTCTGTGCTGGGCGTTCACTTGCTGAGCAGGGACAGTTGAAACGGTCCTGAGTGTTGTGGTCCTGAGCATAACGGTCCCGAGTGTATCACTCCTGAGCAGGGCGGGAGTATTTGGCGGTGTAGCCTCCACTACCCCTACTCGATCTAGGGTTGTCATCCCTGTTGTGATGAGAGCGTTCCCTAGATGGTGCATCTCTGTGGAACCTCTTGTGATCACGGCCACAGAAGGACTCCTCAGGCTTACGCTTCCTCTCCCTGTACTCTTCTCTAGCTTTAGCACGATTTTTCTCGATCTGGATGCAGCGATCCACCAGAGCACGCAATGTGTTGCTCTCAATACCGCCAAACTTCAGTTTGATATGTGGGTTGAGTCCCTTACGGTAATAGTACAGCTTCTCCTTCTCAGAGTTCACAACATAGGAAGGGGCATAGCGAAGAAGATTGGTGAAATGAGTAGTGTACTCAGTCACTCTGTCCTTTCCCATCTTGATGTTGCGAAACTCCTCGGCTTTGGCCTCCATGATACCCTTGGGAATGTGATACTCAGTGAATGCTTCAGCAAACTCATCCTACGAGATGTGGGTAGGGTCCTCATGGGAATCACTGAAACTATCCCACCAGGCGCGTGCTGCACCCGTGAGCTGGTGTGTGGCAGCTCCAACACACTCATCATCGGTGAAAGTAGTGAGGTCAAGCTTCTTCTCCATTTCCTTGAGCCAGTTATCGGCTATAAGTGGGTCAGGGTTGGTGCCATCATAGGTAGGTGGCCTTAGCTTCAGAAATCCCTCTAGCTTCCTTTGGAAGTCATTCTACTGACCTCCCTGGTGATGGTTTGCTCCTTCAACAAGAGCTGCAAGAAGCTGGGTCTGTTGTGCCATCACTTCTACCAGGTTCGGTGGTGGTGGTGGAGGAATGTTCTCCTCAGGTGGCGGGGTATTCTCCAGGTGGAAGGGTATCCCTCCACGTCCACGCCCATGGCCACGGTTGTTGCCACCACATCCTCCATTTGGTTCAACTGGTTCAGGGGTGGGCGCACGTCCATGGTTCATTAGGCGATTTGATCGGCGGTTCGGCATCTGCAACACGGATCATAGAGAATTTAGTGCTTATGTCAAAAGTGCTTATAATTCAATATGATTACATGATTTTGATGATTTAAAGAAAACATTTACACTATCCAACACTCATTACAAAGAAGCAATAAGATCCATAAGATGCAACAAAATCTAAAACATTCATTACATGGGTTTTATTATATAGCATCATCTCCAGTAGCTACACTTGAAGATGTGCGAGAATTGTACTACGCATAGCGTCTCATAATACATCTCATAAGGGGTACATCATGGGGTATAACTCATGGAAGCTACTAACATATCCCATGACCACGCAGGGTCATCTACTCTAACTTGTACACCGTAGCTGGGATACGATTGTTCTCGATCTCGATCTCCTCATCAGACTTGTGAAGTCAGGACACATACTTCAAGGCCTCGGTGAGTTCCTCAGTAGGCTTGGCTCTAGGTAGGGTAGGGCAGGCATCTAGGTTGAGGCGAGTCGGGGCTAACTCAAACTCTTCTATCCTAGGCTTTGTCTTGCTGCGAACCTCCTTGGGTAGCTGATCCCACATACCCTTTATCTCTCTGAGGCGCTTCCTGTCAGACTTCTGCCAAGCCTGCCATATCCTCTCACACTTGTCCTGTAGGTACTCGGTCTGCCTGAGCGCCTCGATTAGGTGACCCTGGTTGTGAACGGCCTTCTTCCTAAACTCCTTTATCTCCTGAGTTAGGGTCTTGTTCCAAGATTGGATCTTTAGCATATCGATCCCCTTGGATCTCTCTCTATCTCCTCTGCGGTTGAACTCGACCTTCTTGTCGTCCAACTCTCTCTGCAACTCCAAGACCTTGCTGTCAAGGTAGCAGTTTCTGTTGCCTAGGTTGGCTGCCTTGTCCTGTAAGTCAGCGACCTTGGCTCTGTGGTCCTCCTCACGACGGTTGAGCTCGTCCTACAGCTTGGCAACTATCTCCAGTAGACTAGCTCGCTCCTATGCTCCCTGCGAGTCTCGCTCCTAGTACTCCCATCGGAGGGCCTGGTCCTGACGTCTCCTCTGCTCCAGCTAGGTCACGTACCTATCCTGCTCTAGTAGGTGGATAGCTAAGACACGAAGGCATCTATCCTCCTTAGCAAGGATAACTCTGCTAGCTACAAAACTCTGCTCACTAGGGGTAAGGCTGAGGTCGAGGGCCTAGGGAAGTAGATAGAACTCTATCGTCTTCAGGTGCTCGTAGTGGTCCCTCATCACTCTGTGAAGTGCCTTGTGTGAGATAGCCTGCAGTCCCTCCTCGACTGTGTCCTCTATAGTCAACTCGGTGAAAGCTGGGACAGAAGGTAAGGTAGTGCTAGCTGGGAACTCCACTGAGGTGACAATCGGTCCTTCGATTCCTCCCTCCTTAGCTGGCTTCCCGGTGCAGGTGACCTTGATAAGCTCGTCGGGGACACCTAACGTGATGAGAACTCGGCAGAGGGTCTGTGCAAAACCCCCAAGCTCACGTAGGTCAAAGGTAAGCTTGGCGTGGTCTAGAGGTAGCGGTCCTAGAGGCGACCAGTCGACGTTTGTCGTCATCTACATGTTTCAAGGGGACAGGTGTTAGCAGGTCAATAAGTAGATAAGCCTTGCATAAAAGTAAATGCAGGGTCGGTATATAACCGAAGGAAGGGCTGTTCACGTCCTATTCTATCGTCCATTTCTAGGGGTTTCGTCCTATGGTCAAGTATGGCTCTAATACCAACTGAAACAACCCCAATTTTCGCGAAGGGAAATCCACAGAGTTGAAGTGTAATAAGACCATGGTAGATCATATTACCCAAATTCCAATCGAATATCACATCCATACAACGATAATATCAGAGTATAAATAGTGCGGAATTATATAAATTATTACATCGCCGCATTGGCGGAATCAAAAGTAGCATTCATTCAGAACAGCTTGAAGATAAGATCGCCAAACTTGGGCATAGGCACGAATCCCTCAACCGTCAAACTCCTCGGAGCTATACTCCTCAACATAACCTGTATGCCAAAATTTATCAGTACGATTTGTACTGGCCACTCCCATCCCTATGAGCATTGCTTTGTGGAAATTGGATGCAAGTGGGACATAGTCAAAGGAACCTATAAAGCTGGGGTTTCCTATGCAATAGCCTATCAAGTAAATAGTAATAGTTTGTCAAGTTTTAATCACCATTCCCATACACATTCCACTTCATTCCCTTTTTTGAGCCAGGTTTCGATCCTAGGATCGACATACCACCATCTCCACACTATCACCACACCATACCATACCATACCATACCATACCGTACCATACCATACCATATCATATCATCACTCAGTCGATAGGCCAACTCCCTCTTGGCACTGTCTCAAGGCTCGTAGCCCTTGGCTACGACCGAACACTCACTTCTAGGGGGAGAAAAAGAAGGACTCGGCTCTCTATCTAGTTTAAGGGAAACCCAGGCAAGGTCCATAGCCGATGAGTCGGCACATGTATCGATCGATCAACCATACACTCTGCAGAGGTTTTACATAGCCACAGCATCTGCCTTCCTCGCTGACCATCGTCAACTAGGCTGATTCCGGCTGCTTGCTAGCCTAGGATAATGCCACTCTACCATTCAGCCCTGGTTCACCCCAAGTCAAGTCTGGGGTGGCTAAAACTGTGAGTCATGAGCCAGGTCCACAAGGTCTCCATGAAGTCTCGGAAGGGTGTGGGGGGAAATCCTCCGTGCCCCGTACCTCCTTACATTGTCCGCTATCAACCTAGCAGAAGTGGCAATATCCTACCAAGTAGTCCAGCCGTCCCGCATCATATAGGGCGAGTGGTACGTAAGGCTTCTCAGTGAATCTGAGTACTAGTAAGTCCTTAGGGATGACCAAGCTAGAATGTCTCCATCAGGGTTTCCATTTACCGTGCCCCCACAGCACCTCCATCCCGAGCTCCACCCATCACAGGTTCACACCTAGGTCCACCTCATATACCATTTACCCACCATAGGTATCTATTTCTAGGGGTGCCCAGGTAGCATCCCATAGCAAGACTTGCCCTAGGCTCGTCGTATACTCCAACTTAGTCGACACAACCCTCACCCTCCACACACCCAAGTCATACACGCAGCACTCTCCCCATGGTCCAGATAACACCAGTATCCACCACGCACGTAGTATAAGCATAGTGGAAGTATAAGTAATGAAATGTATAGCAGCAAGCGTGTGTCTAGCCTAATAGCAGGGTATGCAGGGGTAAGGTTGCGCCAAGGTAAAGGCTTTCAAGCAAGCATACTACCATGCAAGTCCTATCATGATATGACTGTAGCAGTAAAGTAAAGCGATAGCAATTCTATGTTAGCCATGCGTAATAGGTGCTACGAGATTGGGTGGGATGTGGCACCTTTAGTGTAGTCATCTCTGTTCTCCTCACGGTACTCACGATCCTCGTCCATCCGGTTCTCCTCCGAGTCTGCAACATTTACATTATGGTCGCGTTAGCGACGTCTATAGAGTAGCACAAAGAAGCAATGAAAATCCAAAAGAGCCAAATGCACTCAAACATGGGTTCATTACGTAGAGCTTGATTTTAGATGAATTTTAGTCCTGGTTTCATATTTTCTGAGGTCGTATGATTTAGTTATGAATTTCCAAAGTTTAAATCATTTCTGAAAATGGAAAAGGCTAAATTAATCATGGGCTGACACGTGTCATGCTGTGGTTGGTCCACGTGGCTTGCTAACGTCAGCATGACACCAGCATCATGGTTCCGAGCTGTAGATGGGGCCCAGCTGACGTCAGCATGACGTCAGCGTGACGTCATCAATGTCGTCCACACCGACAGGTGGGGCCAAAGGCTATTGGGTCACTAACAAGTGGGTCCGGTCAAAGTCAACATCGGTCAACGATGAGTCAATGGTCAATGGTCAATGGTCAACAGTCAAGGTCACTGACATGTGGGCCTGGGTTGCTGACGTCAGCAGCTGATGTCAGCGTGATGTCAGCATGACGTCACCTCGGCTGTGTTGTCTTCTGACATGTGGGTCCCACGTGATGTCATCATGACGTCAGCATCTGATGTGTGGGTCTAGGGTGTCCGTGTCACTGACATGTGGGGCCAGGTCAACGGTCAGCGTTGACCAGTCAATGGTCAATACGGGCCGGTTCCGAACTGGGCTGGTTGGGCTTCGGGTTGGGCCGGGCCGGGCCGAACACGTGGCATGCTGTGACGCTGCCATGTCATGGCCGTGGGCTCTTATTGGGCTATGGTCCATGGCTTGCGGTCTACGGTGGACCAAGTGATGCCGGTCCATGGACCACAGACTGGTCTACGGTGGACCGAGTCCACCCCTCGTTTCCCAGGCGTGGTCCATGTTCTCTGGGTGCACGCGCAGGTAGCCGGTAAGGAGGGGTGTTCCCCTATTTTTCTCCCACGGTGGTGCTCCTATCGACGGTGAGCTGGCTGTGAGCCTCCATGGCGAGGCTGGTGCCCAACTGGGGAGGGAAAAAGCTACCCTAGGCCACGACGATCATGATCCTGGGGCCCTAGTGGTGGCCGGGGTCTTCCAAGTCGTTGCCCACGGCGGCTGGCGGCTCGGCGGTGCCCGCCGGTGGCAAAGTCGCGCACATCGGCTCTCCAGTAACTAGGCTGGGCAGATGATGGCTCCGGTGGTTTCGTGGGTGCACGATGAATGCGTCTAGGGCTCAAGCGGGGCCTCAGACTCCCAGGTGGCCGTTAGGGGCTCCAGCGTACATGGCAACACGATGTCGACGGTGATGCGCACGGGCGATCAAGGGGGCTCCCGCGGGGTGGTCACGGCATAGTCGCGGGGTGTGCGTGGGTGCGTGTGTTCCTAGTGGCCGGAGACAAGGTGCTGGCCTACGCGCTCTCGGGGTGGAGCGCCATGGCCGACTGTGAGGTTCAGCGGCAGAGAGAGACCGGAAGGGGGGAAAGCTCACCGTGGGTGGCGTGGAAGAGTGGGTGGTGATGCCGTGTCGATTCGAGGCTGTGTAGCTCCGGTGGCCGTGCAGTGCCGTGCCGAACTACATCGGTGACGAAACGCCGGCGTCGTCTTTGGCTCCGACGACCTCCTCCTCCGCGGCGGCTTCGGCGTTTTCTCCCCTTCCCCTTTCTTCCCCTTCTCTCTTGGTTTGGATGTGTTGTGGATGGCCACCAAGTGGCGGCGGGCGACGGGACGAGTGCTAGGGCAACCGAGGCCGTGGCTTTGTAGCCGGAGTTCCGAGCTCCAAGGCGGATGGCTGTGGATTGCGTCGAGCGCATCGAGCGGCATTGCGACGTGGGGTGGTTGGCACGGAGGTCGCGTGGGCGATGCGCCAAGGGGGAGATAGGACCATGCCCCGGGCATGACCCCTGGCCCGCCCCTACCACCGCTGTTGGCGTTCTGTCAGAGGGGAGAATCGACGTGGGTGTGGAGAAGATGAATAGGGAAAAAGGCTAACGAGTGGGGTCCTTTGGCAGCGGCTGCGGGCGAAGGGAAGAGGGGCGCGTGGGTGATCAGCGCGCGGCTGACATGCGGGACCAGGTGGCAGCGACAGCGAGCAAAGGCGGGGAGGCGCTGGGCGTGATCGACGTGCGGGGCTGGCCACTGGGCCTGCGCGTGTTGGGCCAGCTTGCTGCGTGCTGGCGGGGCTGTGCTGGCGGGCCGGGAAGCTGGGCTGCGAGGCCTCCTTCTCCCTTTCTTTGTTTCTATTTTTCATTTCCTTTCCATAGTTTGAATTCAAATTTGGTTTAGAATTTGAATCTAAAACTGAGGTAACTTGTTCATTGGAGTTTAGAGGATTTTGTTTAATAATAATTTTATGGTTTATTACTTTAATGGAATTGTTAAGCATAACTTAAAGCAAATGAAGATCCAACTCACAATTTGAGTTAACAATGTATGCAACATCTATTTGTTAGAAATTAAATAATCATAATCAACATATGACATGCCATGCTTATGTGTTGACTTAGGTTGGGTTACTTCTAATGCAACTCTTAGGTTGGGTTTCTTTACATGACACTCATCATCACATAGGAGTTTTTAAGAAAAATTTTGTAGTTGTGATTTTTGGTGTGTGGATTTTTGGGTTGTTACACTGCCTGCGGGCCAAGAATCTACAGCGAGAGGGACGGACACACCGGGCAGTTTGGCATTATATTGTCCTCCGGTAATGCTATAGACTGGGCATCCGACCGATCGGATACCACTCATACGCACCCGCTCCCCCTCCGCGCCGCTTTCCTGCCCGCTCTCCGCGCCGTCGCTGGGACAGGGGACACCGCGCCCGTGCGCCCGCGAGCTCACAGCGCGCCCCTGCCCATCCGTACTCCCTTCCTCCCATCGTCTCTCGCCCACCGCGACCTCCATGCACCCCCACTGTCCCTACGACTCGGCTCCCACACCCCACCGGAGACGAGGACGATGACGATGGCTCCGACGAGGTAGGTGGTGGAGGGATCTAGATCTAAGGTCTACTCCTCCTCATCTGGATCTGGATCTAAGCCATCCTCCTCCTCCTCTGGATCTAAGGGATGCGGCGGTGGCTAGGGTTCCGGCGAGCTCTCGGGGTCAGATCTCGCCGTGTTGCAATGGTTTTTTTATATTGCAACAGATAATTTCGAATGTTGCAATTGGATTTTTTTGGGTTATTGCAACAGATGTTTTTGCGATGTTGCAGTAGTACTGCTTGAGATGTTGCAGTATGTTTCAGTTGCTTTAATCTTATGTTGCAGTAGTTGTTCTATGTTGTTGCAAGTGTTTTTATTTTCAAGCGTTGTTCATATGCTTCACACCAGTGTTGTAATAATATGTTCCAAATGTTTCAGCTCCTTCAACCTATTGTTGCAGCAGTTTGTTTGGTGTTGTTGCAATAATATGTTCATGGTGTTTCAGCTGCTTCAGCCTAATGTTTCAGCTGTTGTTCCTTGTTGTTGCAATAATATGTTCATGGTGTTTTAATTGCTTCATCCTAATGTTGCAGCTGTTGTTCCTTGTTGTTGCAATATATATGTTCATAGTGTTACAGCTGCTTCAGCTTAATGTTGCAGCAGTTGTTTCCATGTTGTTGCACGTGTTTTTATTCCAGCTTTCTATGTTGTTCGGCCAGGGAGGGACGAGTCAGGATGAACGGGGGCACGTGGTTCGCCGGGGCCTAGCGGGCGGAGGTGTTGGGGCCAGCGAACACGGGGTGCTGTGGCCATGGGGGGCGCTGGACATGCAGTATGCTCGTCGCGGGTGTGGGGTGGACGCGACGGGCTGCGGGGCGATCTGGGGGCATACGGACTCGCGCGACACAGAGGCTAGCGGGGCTCTTTGTAGGCATCACGGGTCGCGGGTTCGTCGGTGTTAGCGGAGCTCTTCGTTCGACGAAGACGCAACAGTGGTAGTTCGCGCGTGCGCGCGATTTCAGGGCGACGGCGGCGGTCCAGCGGGTCCGCTCCTTACGCGTGTCGTCGGGGGGGGGGGGGGGGCATGCTGGTAGAGTGTGGTGCGGAACTGAGAAGGAAGAGCGCGAGTGCGTCCACGTAACCGTCCGATGAATCCGTATCCGCCGTATCCATCGGATGTCCGAGCGCCAGCGCTTCCCGTTATCCTCTGCCCTGCCCGGGGAGGTTAATTACCAAAAGATTGCATCTTTCCATGCTGGTACACCTCAATTATTACTACTCCGCCGCTAAAACCCAACCAAGATTCTTCCTTTTGTTCGTCCCTTGATCCCTGGCCCTGAGATTATTAGTTACTTATTCATCCCACCATCACCATATGATTTGGACCTGACCTCGGAGGTGGAGGAATGGAGGATGAGATCATGAGAGCAGCAGGGTGCGTGGTGGAAGCAAGGAATGTTACTTTACTGTTTCTTGCCCTGCAACCCCTGGATTAGTCACAGCCTCATCCTTTGTTTCTGTTGTTATTAGGAGGATGCTAGCAGTAATTTATTCCTAGCTCCTACCAGCCTACTACCAGACGTCCAGACCTTTTCCTCCCCCGTAAACTACCAGTCCTGCTCTACTCTACCGGTACCTGTATTATTACTGGCGGTGGTGGTGTGGTGCTGCTGTCTTGCTCCTGCCTCCGGGGCGCGGCACCTTCCCCTCTTCCTCCTCCTGTCCTCCAAACCTCCTCTCCCACTGCTCGGCCTTTCTCCGCCACATGGGTTCGGTGTCCTCCATGGCGTGGTGCCAAAATGTCGGTCGGGCCCCGTCGTCTTCCTGCGCTTCAGGGGCTTCTTGCGGTTGCGACGGGAGGAGCAGCTAGCGCCGCGGCTGTGATCTGGGGCCGCGCCGCATTGGCGACTGCCTGCTGCCGGGCTCGCGGTTCCTGCTATGCAGAGCGCGTGTGAAGTGGGGGCCCAAGATGCGGCCTCTTGCTGTCGTCGCGCTTCTTCTTGCTTCCGTTCTCGGATCCAGAGGTGAGGGCAGCTCCACGCATTGCCACATTTCTTTCAGTTTCCCCCCTTTGCTCTGGTTTCTTAGGGCCGTGCTGTGTGCCGCTCAACTGGCTCGAGGCGTAGCGCCGCGGGGGCTGCCTGGGTGTTTGTTTGTCCGTACGTTTTCTTTTTTCCAGCCTCACCTGAACAATTCAGAAGAGCTCACTCCTGGCTTCGATTTGTCGTGGTAACTTCGATTTCTGGATCAAGAATTTTCCTCTGCGGCGCGCATGTCCTTTACTGATCTGTGGTCGTGAAACTGCAATTGCGCGTAGGATGCTCTGGATTTATTAGAATTCAATGGGATTTATGTTTCTGAATTTCCAATTAAGAAGGATATACCGCAATGTCAGTAGCTTGACATTTCTCGTTCTCATCCTGGCTTGCTTGCTGTTGCTGTAGCTTTCTAACTGAAAACGCTTTGGATGTCTGCATATCTATCTATTTTACCCTGCATAAATGTGACGGGCATTTCCATGGCCCGTACTTGCATTGCACCTGTTCTGCAGCACGGTACAGTATCCTGATGACCGTAAAATTTGATCTTAGTAATTGTTGGAGTAGTGTTCATAATTGCAATCCTTGCCATGAACTTGTCTTCTTTACTTTGATCTAGGTACCACTCTGGCCCCTTCTCCAGCTGTCACTGATTCTCCTGCAAACCAAGGACAGGCTTCTAGTCCTCCTCAACCTGCATTTGCTCTTGGTCCAGTAACTGTTCCAACAGGTAGTAGCTCTGAGATTCCAATACTGTGTGACGTAATGTTGCCAGACCATCATCAACAATGGAGTGTAACCCCTTGCATTGCTTTGTTTCAGGGCCGGCTACTCCATCAGCGAGTCCTTCCCCGGAGAAGGCAGCTGTAAGTCCTACTGCTCCCACGGAGCCACAAAATGCTCCGAGTCCAGTGACTCCTCCTAAAGGTAACTCATCTTCCTCCAATTTTGTTGCCGTCCCTGGAGTTAGATACGATGTTCCAGTCCTAATGGCTGCACTGCAAACTTTGTGTTATGTATGTAGAGTATAATGCACCTCCAGTTGAAGTTGCACCCCCTGATCCCACCAATGAGGTTCCTCCACCAGTAGCTCCACCACGAGCTGCAGTTAAAAATCCCACTCCAATTCTTCCTGGGACACCTGCATTGCTACCTTCTGTTCAGGCTCCTGCTCCATCTGTTGTTCTCAAGGCTAATCCACCAGTCGCGTCACCTCCATCTGTTGTTCTCAAGACAAATCCACCAGTCGCGTCACCTCCATCTGCAAATAATCAACCAAGAAGGCCAGTTGGATCGGGTATATTTTCTGATTGATAGAAGTGATTAAGATTCTTGATTTTCCATGAATTCTTTCTGCAAAAAATCTCAACTCACTCGTGTGAATATTTGTAGTCCCTCTTTATCAACCGCCTGCATTGCCCCCTCCGGCAAGTGATATTCCACCATACCCACCTTCAGGAAGTTTTCCCGCTGTTCCTCCTTCCACTTCAGGTAAATTTCCCTCCCTGAAAGTACATCAAATCAATCAGGCGACATATATCTCTTGTCATTTCCCATTTCTTGAACAGCAGTCCCACCTCCGACCGCATCACCTGTTATTGCACAAGCACCACAACAGCAAGCAGATCCTCCAAGCAGAGATTATAAGAATGGTGAGGATAAAATCACCTAGTTTGATACATCTGATTGTGCTTTAATCCCTTTTGTACTAAATATTTGACTATATGTTAATATTTAGGAAACACAGTGCCACCAGCAAAGACTTACCCTCCTACAAATCTCAAGAAGCATCATGTTCCACATGCATCCCCTCCAAAGGAATCCACTGGCCAAACTGTCCCAGGTCACAAATCACCAGTTACTGGTAATCTCAGCTAATAAACTTAGGCTGTGTCTTCCTGAACATGACAATGTAGATTGACAACCAAAACTACTTGTTTCAGGATCTGCGCCTGCAACAAGTCCTTTGCCCCAGAACACAAACATGCCTTCAATCCCGAAGAATGCTTCATCAGTGTCACATGCCCAACCCTCACCACCAAGTGTAGCTCCAGAATTGGCACCCACTGGTAGATCTCATGCTCGGGGATGGAAATCCAGTAATGCCAATAACGGAACAAATACATCATCTGGCCCATCTTATCCACCACCTCGTGCCCAAGGTTTGACAATAAACTTCTACCTGCAGCCTAAATATTGCCAGTTCTGAACATTGATCTAAAAGATTATGCATTACAGGGCCCGAGGTCTCACGAGCTCCAAGACAGACTGGGACTAAAAGCCATACTCACCATGCGCTTCCACCAATCCCTGAAGGTAACGTAGGCTAATATGTCTGCTTAAACATTGAATTCATTTCACACGCTAACAACTTTCACATAATTTTTTCCTGTCCAGGACACCCAAGCTTTCCTGTACACCCCCCATCCCCTTCGCCAGCGTCATCAAGGGGTCCTGCTAACGGGAAGAAAAGTACTTTCAGTGCCTTGTCTCTTTGCTTCACTTATTGTTGCCTTTTCCATTTGTCACTAGAAATTTCTAAAACTGCTGAATTCTTCAGGGCATAGTATTTCTCCTACTCTGCCTCCAATCCCTCCCCTACCGGAGCCAAAAGCACCATCAGCACATCCTATTTGGACATTACCTCCACCACCACCTAATTCAGGTACAGTTTTCTGTACTTTTTTAGATAATGGAAACAGAGGTACAGTTTTCTGTATACGTTCTCATTCGGTTATCATTTCAAAACTTACATGTTGGATCTGGTATTACCTGTATGGCGTATGATATTTGTGATTGCTTACATGTTTAACCTGTCAAATGCAGATTGCAATTCATTATCGTGCCCAGAGCCTCTAACAGATCCACCTGCGGGGAGCACCATGTGCCTGTGTGCTACCAATCAGAGTTGGAATTCGTCTAAGCGTTGACCTTTATTCATTTTTTCCATTGGTCTCTGATTTTGCTGAAGAGGTAGCTTCAGGAGTAAACATGGCACAGAGGCAGGTCCGTGTAATGGGTGCAAATGTTGCAGGTGATCAACCTGACAAAACAATGGTTCTTGTTGATCTAGTTCCAGTGCAAGTGAAGTTCGACAATGCTACAGCGTTTTCAGCATTTGAAAGCTTGTGGAGCAAAAAAGTTTCTTTAAAACCATCAGTCTTTGGGAACTATGAGATTCTCTATGTTGTATATCCAGGTCCGTGGTCTTGCTAGTGCTCATGACTCATTTTGTATTTGGTTATTCTATTGCTGATCAGTGCATCTATTTGCGGTCCAATTTATTATTGTCAATTGATTTGATATGCATAAAGTAGATAACAGTGTAAAAGAAATCATGCATTATCTTATTTGTTGAAATTGTTAAAATTCTGCACCACTAGTTCTCACCAAGAAATATGAATTTTGTGCAGGGCTTCCTCCTTCACCACCTTCAGGGCCAGAAGGTGTTGGGGATGGGGCATTTGGCAACAACAGAAATGCAAGGGCCATGAAGCCTCTTGGGGTAGATGTAAGAAGTCCCAAGAGAAAAGTGAATGGCAGCCTCATTGCTATTGCTGTTTTGTCTACTGTTATAGCATTGATTATTTGCTGTCTGGCTGCATGGTTGCTAATCCTCAGATTCAGGGGTCCGAGTGACACGGCTCAAGGATTTCCACATACTGTATTTCCAAAATTTTCTAGGTCATCTGGTACGTCTAACTAACCTGCTAATTTTCTGATAACTGCACCATGATGTAATGTAATTGGCACTAGCTATTTGATTCATAGCAGAATAACAGTAACTGTTCTCCAATGAAGGGGTGCCACTGTTGAAATTCATCATGAACTTATAGTTGATAATCAAGTTTTTTTTAAAAAAAAATGGCAGTGCTTTCCAGGCAAAATTACATTGCTTATTTGAAATGCCAGCCAACAATGCTTGCAACAACTTTTCAGTTAAAAGGCTTTCTCTACAGTTTCTGCATCCTGTTACGTGTCCTTGTTAGAGTAATATGCTAGTTTAGGCAGTACGTACTAGTTTTCCTTCTGACACGTCTCGAATGATTGCAGGCACAGGTCACACACTTTTAGCTGGTGCTGGTCGCTATAGTTCACCTTCAGGTCCATCAGGTTCACTGGGCTCAAGCATTGCAACATATGCAGGGCAGGCAAAAACATTCAAATTTGCTGAGATTGACAAGGCCACAAACAGCTTTGATGATTCAAAAGTACTTGGAGAAGGTGGCTTCGGATGTGTCTACCAGGGCACACTTGAAGATGGAACAACGGTTGCAGTGAAGGTTCTGAAGAGATATGATGGCCAAGGTGAGCGAGAGTTCTTGGCTGAGGTTGAGATGCTGGGACGTTTGCATCACCGGAATTTGGTCAAGTTGTTAGGCATCTGCATCGAGGAGAATGTACGGTGTCTGGTATACTGAGCTTATTCCAAATGGCAGCGTAGAATCCCATCTGCATGGTATGTATACCATATCATCAAGTACATGTAGAAGTTGCGAAAATTGACTTACAGCAATGTGCTTTGTTCTGTTTTTGTTTTCTGTCTGCTCACTGTAGGAGTGGACCGAGAGACAGATCCACTTGATTGGAATTCCCGTATGAAGATAGCCCTTGGGGCAGCACGAGCACTTGCATATCTACATGAAGATTCTAGTCCTTGTGTGATTCATCGCGATTTTAAGTCGAGCAACATTCTTCTGGAGCATGATTACACACCAAAAGTGTCAGACTTTGGACTTGCCAGGACTGCAAGGGGAGAGGGGAACCAGCACATCTCTACGCGCGTCATGGGTACATTCGGGTATGAACTCTCTTTCTTATTAAATTGCATTATATAGACAAAACCATGATCATCTTGCTTTCTTATCAGCTATGTTGCGCCGGAGTATGCCATGACGGGTCATCTTCTTGTAAAGAGTGATGTGTACAGTTATGGAGTTGTATTGCTTGAGCTCCTCACTGGTAGGAAACCTGTGGATATGACTCGGCCTGCCGGGCAAGAAAATCCTAGTTGCATGGGCTCGACCCCTTCTAACAAATGTTCTGAGCCTACGCCAAGCCATCGATCCACTTCTTGGCCCTAACGTTCTACTGGACAATGTAGCAAAAGCAGCTGCCATCGCATCAATGTGCGTACAACCTGAGGTTGCGCACCGCCCCAGCATGGGTGAAGTAGTGCAGGCGTTGAAACTTGTGTGCAGCGAGGGTGACGACTGCCTTGCATCAGGAAGATTCAGCCAGGAGTTGCCCATGCAAACTACGGCAATTTATGACGCGACTGGCATGGAAGCCGAGAGAGTGCTAATATCCGAGATATATGGCTCCACACCAGTCTTTACTCCAGCTGCCGATTCGGATTCTTTTCGCAAGCAGTCAAGTTCAGGCCCGCTGATGACAGGCAAGAACAGGAAGTTCTGGCAGAGGTTGCGAAGCCTGTCAAGGGGCAGCATGAGTGAGCATGGCGTCTCACCAGACTATGAAACCCGCTCGCAATATAGTGGTAGGTGAGGAAACTTTTGCTTGGCTTCCATTAGAAGACAGGTTGATACTCAGTTGATTGGGAATAAAAGAGTTTCAAGCTGAGCTAGTGTAAATTATGCATATGGAGATAAAAAGTTATAGTTCAGGATCTCATCAGAGTAGCAGATTGGAGCCTGAGCTTTGGATTTCTGGATATAAGCTCTGCTGTGGACTCCTGGGATCTACCTGCAAATTGATCGGTTACAAACTGCATACATGGCCATACTCCAGAGGGCTACTCCAGAACCTTGATACCCCACTTCCTTTTAGAGCTTGTTAATTTGAGTTTTTGAGTTCTTTTGTCTAGTTAGTAGTTTATTTTTGCTTGATCTTTTGTTTGGTCAGTTGTTTGTTAGGGCTGTTGATTTGTATAGATTCAGACGACATTTCTTTGGGCTTGTGGATTTCGATAGTTGTTGTACACTGACATATGCTGGTCTTAAATGAGGATAATAGGTTTTTGGTTCTAATTTGTGACTAGTTGCTTCTTGTGAATTCCATTTGATGTTCATAAAAATGTTCTTGGGTTTGTTGTGTACTGAACATTTGTAATGTCTGCGATTCTGGATCCGAGAAGTTGTGAAGGTTATCTAGCACAATGGCATCATAAGGCAGGGGTTTGCTCTTTGAGAATATACTGAACATACATGCCAGCAGGGGTTTTCTCTTTGAGAATACACTGTAGCATGAGAACTAGCTTTTGTAGTTTGAGTTCGTGATTTGTTCAATCAGTTGTTTATTTGTGGTTATATCTTGTTTGACAAAGTTGTTTGTTAGGGCTGTTGGTGTGTATGGATTCAGACAGTACTTCTTTTGGCCTTGTTGAGTTGGACATGTACAGTGACATCTTCTGAAATGAGAATGACAGATTCTTGGGTGAATGGTTCTGACTAGTTGCTTCAGTTCAGTTCTGTTCTGTTTGGGAAGAAAGGTATTCTTGAGCATGATTCCTATTTCCTACTGGACATCTTTCTGTGGATCTGACTCGTGCAAGTTGTGAAGATTCTCTAGCATAACTGCGTCACAAGGCCACGCCCGTGCTGCTTTTTATTGTTATCGACCAGCAATTGCCTGTCTGTCCAAGGCCACTTTCTCACTTTTTTCTCTCGAAGTTTCGCTGTGTTGTTGAGTTGAGGTGGATCACAAAACCTTCGTCCTGGATGCTAGCTGCAAGCTTCCTACCCCATTTTGTTTGCCCAATCGCACGTTTTCATGGAACTACACTATTCCGCACGGTTTTGGGCTTTCAGAACTGATGGTGCGTGTAGGGTGTGGGCTTTTAGAATGACTGCACTAGCAATTGCTCGATCCAGTCTTATACAGAGACGACGAGTGGCGCCAGGCTCGCAGAATCAGCCGCGATCGGTGGCCCAGCCCAACTTGCGTCCATACGACGGCCGACTCTGTGTGTTTTTTTTTTTTCAAATTCCAATTCAGGGAAAATCACGGACCACTCTGCTGTACTGCATAGTTAGCTTTAGTACTCCGTACATTATATTCTATATATACAAGGACCACAATCGTATTAAAACATAAATTATTTATTAACTAAGAATTTAAATAATATTCTAAATCAATACAAATTTGATACGGTTACACTCTTAATTAGATGTACTATCTAATCATCATAAATATAAATAATATAATATAAATTAAATAAATAAATAAAGTGTGAGTTGCGAGACCGTGTCATATCAACCTACACCTTAAAAAAGAAAATGGAGAGAGTATTGTTTTTACGAAATACAGAGATAGAAGCGTTGTTAAATCCTAAAATAAACACAAAGAAGTAGAAACACTCATGCTAAGTCAAGTACTTGAATTCAAGTGAGAGCATCACCACCAGAAATTTAATTAACCGGCTGAAAAGCACAATTCACAACACCAGTGTCTTGCACAATTTGTACGTGTTTTATTTTCAAACAAAATTATTTACTCCTGTTATTAACAAAATGAGGCGTGCGACCTTGCATTGCGTAGTAGTGTTAGCACAACCTGTTAACATATGCAATTTTTTTATGCATGCATGTTTTGCACCTCTCCCAGATATCTAAAGTTTTTATAGTTAGAATTACAAAACCAAGAAGACGTCTGTCCTTACTACAGGAGCTGTAATTAATTAAGGCGACCAAGCACTGGGCTGTCTTGGTTGTGCCAAGAAACCGTACGAGAAGAAAGATTCCGACACCTACGTAGTACGTACCACTCCAAGACCAATGCAAGACACACGATTAGCGTGGTACTCCTAGATAGGGGTGTCTACTGAATTGTCAAGTTTTTCATGTGTGATCCTCACTGAACCACGCTTAAACAAAGTGATTATACCGAGAAATAACGCTGTTGATGGATGCTCGTGGGCGCGATCGAGGCGACAGGCGACCAATGCAACTAGTAGTCAACGCAGGCTGAACCGATAATTCGACACACGGGTACCAAACCACCATTGGGGAAAAAAAAGAAACTGGGACGAGTACTCCAATCCAACAGGCAGCACTGTCAACGATAGACAAAGGCAGCCTCAGCCTAACAGTTGGGAGAGAGAGATGCATGCACAGCACATGTGCACTGCTTTTCATTCACCCCGAAAGCTCCAAGCATCCGAGACGACAGAGGAATGGCGCTCAGCTCGCCCTAGCAGACGGCTCGAGCTCCCACGTCAACGGCTACAAAAGTTTGGGCTTTCTCTGCGTCCTTGGCCTTGACCTGCCTCGCTCTCAATCGATGGTCTAGCTCTAGCTGACTACTCCGTAGTTACTCCTAGGTAGGAGTATTTGTTCGTTTGCTGCATGTAACTCGGCATGCTTGGACACATACGATATGATGGTCATCACCGTCGTCCATGCATGCTCTCTAGCTACCTCTACTGATCCTCCACGTCATCTGCTAGAGTGCTAGGTATATCATCACAGCTCGTTGTTTCTCTCGATCGATCGCACACAATGCAAGCAAATACTCAGATGCGTGAACACCGGAGGTGTAGTAGGGAGATGATGTGCAAGTCGATGCAGCCATGAGCTAGCAATGGTGCGTGCTGTAGCTGTAGACTGTAGAGACGGCTAGCGAGGGGTGAACAGTGCCCGTAGCTACCGTGCATGCCAATGCCATGCCACAGTGTGGGCCCCCGCCGGGGGGGGGGGGGGGGGGGGGGGGGGGGGGGGTCTTGATGGATGGAGCAACTAGTAGGCAAAACGGCGTAGGAGCTACTACGAGTAGTGGATAGGAGCCCCACAGAACAAGGAGAGTTGCATGCCTCGTGATGGACGCCACCATACCACCGGAGCCAAGCTTTTTATTTACACACCGTACCGCGTCCACGCAAAGAAGAAAGCGTGCGAGCGGAAAGGAGCTGAGGATTAGGCTTTCGTCCAACCTTTCTTGCCTTGCCTTGCAGATGCAGACATATGCAGTGAGCAGTGTCGTCTCTCTCTCTCTCTACTCTCCATGATCGATCGATCCATCCATCTCGTTCAATACTTTGATCGATCCGCTGTGCCGGGCCAACGCCAATGCACTGCATGGATCGACTGATGATCAGGCAATAACACAGCATACATGCATCATGCATGCATGAACTGATGGACCCAGATGAAGACTGAAGGCACATGCAGTAGTTTTGTGTGCCGGGATGGGCCGGCCCGCCGGGACCAGGAAGTGCAACGGCAACGCAAGTGCGTGCTCGCCTCTCTCCCTCTCTCTCTCATCTCTATATATCGATCGGACAGCGGAAGACAAGGACTGCGTGTATATTGTAAGTCAAAAGGGTAGCACATGTACGTATATATGGTAGCTGCAGGTGCATGCACGCACGCAGCAAGTAACGGTACGCGCGCGCGCGCGTGTCGTGCATGTTTTCGAGGACGGAACACGGAGGTGCAGCCGTGCACACTCGCTCGTCGCTCGTCCTCATCGATGCCGATGCGTGCAGCCCCTGGCCCCGTTTTGACAAGAGCAGATCAGTGAGCCTCTCCTAGCTCAGGGATCTCATCTATCACAATCAAGCCCTGCCAGCATCCCCATACCGGCATCGATCTGCAGTCGTGCTGCACTCTCCTCTGCTGCATCCACACATGCCACTCTCTCTCTCTCCCTCTCTCTGTGTGTGTGTGTTTCCTTTCAAAATCTTTGCGGTAAACTTTCTTTGCAAAGAGATAGAGATACTCCTAGTAGAGTGCAGCAAGCTGCAAGTAGTAGCAGTGCATAGCCAGCCAACAAACACCGTGGCGGTCTCTCTCCCCTCTGACTAGGAAAGGGACACGTGAAGACACGCGCTTGTCGCGTAGCACTTGGAAGCACGCCCAAACTTTGATGCGCGGAATATTTGATGTGGAAAGCGGGGCAGGCCTATGCACCATCACCACCTCTGCTGACCTGACCTCACTAGGAGTAGGAGCATCTCTCTCTCTCTATCAATCGATCCCCGGCCGGCCCTATGCTGTGGCTGCGCCATTCCAAACTTACAAGCCACCATTCATTCAGAGGCTCACATGTGGGTGCAACGCTGCATGCTCTTGCTCCCCATCTCTCCTCTCTCCCTCCTAGCAGCAGCGAGCATCCAGCAGCTACAGCCACCACCAATCCACCATTCATTCACAGAGGCTCACATGTCAACAGTGCCGCCCTTCACCGCCGGCCACTTCTGCCGCGGTGCCGCCCCACGACAGGTCAAGGAGTGGTGCAGAGTAAAAATTATCCTCCTAGTATATCTCTAGGACTACTTCCAGTAGAGGGTACTATACCTGCCACGACAGGTCAAGGAGTGGTGCAGAGTAAAAATTATCCTCCTAGTATATCTCTAGGACTCTAAACTAACTCTCTCTCTCCCCCCCCCCCCCTAGAAATCGTAAACTTTATTTCCTTAGGGCTTTTTTAGTTTCCAAAATTTTTCACTCAAAGTGTCACATCGAATCTTGCGACACATGTATGAAATACTAAATATAGACAAAAAAAACTAATTGCACAGTTAGGTGAGAAATCGTGAGACGAAACTTTCGAACCTAATTAGTCCATAATTAGACACTAATTGCCAAATACAAACGAACGTGCTACAGTAACCAAAACCAAAAATTTTTGCCATCTAAACGCGGCCTTACTTACACTATCACTTCATTACTTGCTTCTTGCTAGAGTGCGTGTTTAGTATTTTATGGCAGAGAACATACAACAAAAGCCAGAGGACAACATATATACAAACAGACCAAGGCTTGTGCCTAGCAACAGCAAGATTTGAATGACATGAACATGGCGTGGCAATTTGAAACTCGGAAGAAACATGGAGTTCTCCTGGCCGGGCAAAAGCTGCCATGAAATCATGGGGATTCCCCAAAACAAGCATACAGTATGTAGTAACGATCACCGAGGCAAGGCCAAAAGCAAAGCAAGAACCTTGCTCCTTCTACGTGTGCAATCATGCTCTACATGGAAAAATTACTAGTACCAGTCTACCACACAGCGGTGAAAGGAGAAGAGCCAGGAATGCCTTGCAAGACCACACAAGTACTAGGAGTACTCTACTTCTGTACGTGTTCTGTGTGTGTGATGATAGGTGAATAAGAGTATAAGACTCTTCGAAACAGACAAATGCATCACAGACACACATTTTGAAGAGTGCCCAAAAGGCTTGCATACACTACTACTATACCATTTTGTGTGTGATGTATGCATGCAGCAGCATATAGCTTATGTACAAATTGTACTAGTTTTTACCTCCTCTTGGGCACAAAATTTAGAAGCATGGGCCTGGGATTAAATTTGTTGCTAATTAAGTAAGATTATTGGATGGGTGGATCTTGGCTTGCTTGCTTAAGGGTAAAAAGTGTAAGCTATATAGCTAGTACAGACACTACAGTTAACTAATACAATGCCCATTCCATTTCACCAACGATAATATATTTTATACTATTCAACGGGGTGCTAGCTTTTTTCTGTGCCGTGAGGACATAGACATACTCTCATGGAGGAGATCAATGGAGCAGGGATGTGTCTGTAGCATATTTATTCTTGCTAATTAACAATGGGACAGCAACTTTATATGCTGTCAAGGTGTTCAATGTCTCAGCTACCACTAATGCAGTAATGGAGCACAAAACTAATACTGTAGAGAATTGGTTTTTCTCTTTTCATAAAAAAAACAATTGGTTTTCTGGCATTGAAGGAATACACTACTGTCAGTGTGCATGACTGTGAATATAAAAAAATTAATGCCCAACTGCATCAAGGTGTCTTAATATAAGCTTATAATTATGTAATTAAAGCTTGTCCTTCCCTCTCTCTACAAAAAAAGAAAACAATATTACACTCAACTCACACTGGGGACCACTTACAGTACATGCACAAACTACATATCTGATGGTCCATATCCAATGTGACTAAGGGCACTCCCAATGCAGAAACCACTATAGTTTCTATGGATATTAATTGTACTACCACCTAAGCGTTTTGCTGATGTGGCAAGGTAGTTATTGAAGAGAGAGAATAAAAATCATAGAAACTGGATCTAAGTTAGAAACCATGTCTACACGAGAACCAAGACATGAAAGAATATGATTGGTAGAGAATGAAGAGAGAGTGTATGTGATTGGATAAAAAGTTGTTATGTAGAAACTATCCATTGGAACCATAGTTTCTATATATAGTGTCTATGAAAATTAATAGGTATAGAAACTATACGTAGTTTCTAGCATTGGGACTGCCCTAATAGTTCTTTCTTTTGAATTCTTTTCCGAATAACTAGTGCATTTTTTTATGATTTTATTTAAACATAACAAAAGTAAAAAAAATAGATGGAGTACGTTCATACAAGAAAATGCGATCAGAAATATTGCTATGCAAAACATCAGGAGCCGATTAACAAACATCATTCCAACTAAAGAACGGAGTTTAATTGGTCAGTTCACATTGATATATATATGTTTGTGAGTAGTTAGGATACTCCTGCAACGGTTTATTTTTTCTTACAATAGTATACATACCATAAAAATCCATGAATAAAACAAACTTCAGAGTTCTAATTACTTCCTAATTTCTTAAAAAGGGAACTGTAGCTGTTAATATATCGCATTTTCTTCGTTAATTACATTTATACTGCCTGTAATGGGCTCAATTTCATGTATAACTTCACACCATTTCCAATAATGACACTTCAAAATTAGAGGGAACTTGAACATCTTTTTTTTTTCAGGTACGCATGGCATATCATGGCTAATGGGAGAGTCATCCAGTAAACAGTGAATTTGCGTGGTAGAGCTTCTCGTACAAACTACAAAGCTTACAGATTAAGTAGCTACATAACGACGACTACGGCTAAGAACATGAATTGTTGACTATGATATATATAATACCAAAACATTTGCAAGTCCTCCATATATATATATTGCACCTTGAATGAAGTTTACATATAAGAATTGAAATGCCCATACCCCCAAAATGAACATCGTATCAAAATAAGTGCCAAGCAAAAAAGTGAACTGGATTCGATCGTTGATCCAACTTACCCAATATGATGGAGCAAAGTCCATGCATGCGTACGTGCTGCAGCTCATTCAGGATATATTTGATTCATCCATATCGAGCGAGCTATATATGGGATTGTATTGTACTGACGATGTCACGATGATGTATTGATGTCTCATGTCTAGACATGCCACTGCTTGCTGCTCTGGTGGTGGTGCCCTTGCTCGTACGCCGCCGACGAGGCCGACGACATGCAGGGATCGAAGCCGGCCATGCTGAGTATGTCGCCGTGGGAGAAGGCCCTCAGCCCCAAGAAGTCCCTGGTGAGGCCTTCGTTGCCGCCTCCGGCGGCGGCATTGCCGCCGTTGCCGGCGTCGCGATGATGAGCCCTGGCGGTCCTCTCCTCCGCTCCGAAATGATGAGGTGCCCCGAAGCCGAGGGCACCAGCGCCAGTGGCAGGCACGTTGCTTGCAGCAGCAGCTGCTGCCGTGTTGGCAGTGCCAGTGCCAGCATTGGTGATGGTGCTGCTGTGAGTGCTCGCCATCTGTCCCTGGTTCGACGGCCGGCTCAGCGTTGCACCCATCTGCGCGGCCTTCTGCAGCAGCGCGGTCGCCGACATGTGCGCAGAGGCCGCCCCTCCACCAGCGGCGGACGCCGAGAACCCAACGAAGCCGCTGAGTCCCGCCGTGCTCTCCGGCGTGGAGCTTCCCATGTAGTCCCGATGGTCTAGCGGCCTCGCCGATCCGAACAGGGCCGAGTTGCCTGCGCCGGGTAGCTCTAGGTCCTGCTGATGGTGCGCCGTGAGCCACGACGATGGGGCGAACTGCTGCTGCTGCTGCTCCCTCTTGAGGCACAGCTCTTGCAAGGACATGCCGTGCCCGCCGCCCAGCGTCTGCGACGGGTCCAGCACGCCCGGCGGCAGGTGCAACCCCGCGCTGCCGCCGCCCCCGCCGCCGCCGGCCTGCGAGAAGAGCATCCCCGGGTGGTGCTGGCCCGCGACGACTGCAGCCGCCGCTGTCACCGCCCTCGCGCTCTCCTCCGCGAGCGCGTCGCAGAAGGCCCTGTGCGTGATGAAGCTGTCCCTCCTGCACGCGACGCGACCATGCACATCGATCATTTCATTAATTGCAACTGCAAGCACCGTAAAGGCAGATAGATAGGGAGGACCATGGCCATGGGCGACGTGGGAAGGAAAGGGAGGAAAGGGAACTGGGAACCTTGAGAAGAGGGTGCCGCAGTCGCATCGGTACTCGCGCGTGCCGCACACCTTGGAGTGCGCCTTCCAGTCGGAGTGCACGGCGTAGCGCTTGGCGCAGCGGTCGCACTTCCACTTCTTCTCGCCGTGCTTGCGGCTGAAGTGCTTCTTGATGCCGGTGAGGTCGCCGAGGGCGCGCGCCGGGTCGTGGTGCACGCAGCCAGGCTCCGGGCACACGTACACCTTCTTGCGCACCACCTCCTTGGGGTTGCGCTGCTTGAGCTTCCACGGCAGGTTGTGGCCGCGCCGGTGCAGCTGCAGGTTCTGGTCACGCTGGAACCCCTTGCCGCACACCTCGCACACGTAGCGGTTCGTCGCCATCAGCGTCCCCGGCGACAGCGCGATGACCTCCGCGTCCGGATCTGCGGCCGAATCCGATGGATAGATACACAGCAAATTCAGGTGAGCACAGTCGTCGATACATCACATGCATCGATCGAGACGGAAACCGTGGTAGGTGCATGAATTACTGAATCGATAGATAGATCGGGATACGGCTGACCTGGATTTCCAGGGAGGCTGCGCTTCTTCTTGGCGGGAGGCGGGGCGGGGTGGGACGAGACGCTGGCCTGGTCGCCGGAGGCGGAGGTCAGGTTAGACATGTTCTCGTCGGCGGCAGCGGCCAGCTGCTGGTGGTGGTGCTGCTGCTGAATTGCTGCCAGATCCTTGAGCATCATCTTCCCGATCGATCGATAAGATATATCTCCAGCTGATTGCTGCTTGCTCCTTCCTTATGATGCTTGCTCACCTACACCAGCTAAGCTAGCGGCTTGCTTCTGCGGATGACGATGGGTGGTGGTGGATCAGATCAGCTGGCGCGCCCGCATGCAGGAGTGCTACCCTGCTTGGTGTGTCAGAATTGAAGCGGAACAGGCAGCAGGACGCGAGATCTCACGGGCGGGCGTCTGTGGGCGACCCGATCATGTGCAGTGGTGCGTGGTGGTGGTGGTACTTGCAGTTGCACCCAGATCAGCTAGCTAGTGCCTGTCCTGCTCCAGCAGTGGGGACTCAGCTCGGGACTACCGGACTGGGGACGGAAGGACACCTAGGCAGAAGCTAAGCTAAGCTATCCTCTCCTCTCCTTGAATCTCGAGGGGACGACTTGCTGGTACGTCGTGCTAGTACCACCACGGCGCCGTGGAATTAATTGCCGCCGTCCATGGAGGGGAGAAGTAGACCGGAGCTCGACCGCTGCCTCAGCTGATCGATTGGAGAGGAGGAAGAAGACGATAGATGTAAACCTTCTGCGCGGTGCGTGCTAGGGTTGAAGCTAGCTGGAGGCTTTTAGAGAGAGTCTAGGCCAGGTGGGGAGAGGGAGCTGAGGAGAAAGGAAGGCGAGAGAGAGAGAGAGAGAGAGAGAGAGAGAGAGAGGAGGGAAGGAGGAGGATGAGGGGGGAAGCACGAGGCAAAAAGCTATTGTGCAATCGTCCACCCGACCGATACCCGCAATCACACCGGTCTGGCGTTGGGTACACTCGCTCGTCACTGCCCTCAGTCCGGAAGCAAACAGCGGCTAGCTAGCACACACGGGGAGCGGGGCTTTCTGTCTTTTCCTCTGGCCTTCTTTGCTCCCCTCTCCCTCACTACCTCTCTTCCAGCTGAGCTGAGCTAAGCTAATGCATGCACTGGCCTCGAGAAATCCCTTGTACCTTCTGTTATTAGCGTTCTAATCCCATTCCATGTCCTTCCAATAGATTACGATTCTGTAGATTGTTCAGAGGGGTTTAAGTTAGAGCACTGCACCACCTGCACCGAGCGCTTGTACACTGCAACAGTACTAGCACTACTTGTGAGGGGCCATCTGTTTTGGCTCTAGGGGAGAGCTTTTGATCAGCTCCTTCAACCAAACGGCAGTGTAGAAAGCCATGGGGAGGTGGAGTCAGGATTTAGGACTTCATGTGGTATAGGTGAGCAAGCATCATAAGGAAACTGCTTGAGCCACCAACAGCGTCCCTGAAAGATTTGCTCCAGCCACCAACAGCGTGAGTGGCATGGCCTCGACGGCGCATCGGGCATTAGCTATAGGCTCTCATGGCCCCCGTGGGCTCCATGGCCTGCGTTCTACACGCAGGTCCGGACTACGGTGTAGATGGATTACCTGACTCATTTCAGGGTGAGGCCTCTATGATGAGGTCGGGGTTCTTGATCTTCCGTTAGGTGGAGATAACTATTGTTTCGGTGGAAATGCGATGCACGGATTTGGCTTCAGATTAAAAGACTCAAACCTTACAGCCTTAGCACCACGTCTCCTTTGGTTATCAAACATGTCACAATCTGGTTGACCTCGCCAAGAAGGTTAATCCCTGCCAACAAAATGAAGAGCACAAGTAAGAACTCAAAAGAACACAATTCAATTGAAGTGATAATTGCAGATGTATTATCAAGCACTCAAAGTTGTGATTTCACAATTGATGATTGTGACTATATTCGAAGACAAATTGATGAAAAGCAAAATCCAAACCCTAATGTGGGCCTTGTCTACTGATTATAAGGTCTAAGGGGCATGCATAACCCCTAGGATGTGCCCTGATGGGATCAAAGATGATACACGACCCAACAGACCAAAAGACAGTGTAACATCACTCTAGCAGATTCCTGACACTAACTTGTTTCGATGATTCCCGTTGACTCTAATAAAATTTTCATGTCAAACCAATGCCATTGGTTAGTTTATGAAATTATCTTTCCATACATAGGTGGATCGTCGAAAATGGAGTTTGTATGGATCCTGGACATCGATTTTACAACATGCTCCTCCTAGAGGCCAAGGTAGACTCGAGCTCGAGTTAGACTGGGCCTCCCACTTGATTTGGACGTCCTTGTTGGTCTCCTCTGTCTCCACACCTCTCTCTCCAATTACTTTATGATCCTCTCCAATGTTCCTAAGCAAGATAACATCATTAGGTACCAATCTATTCTCAAAACTATGAAAATGATCGATTAAGAATGAGCTCACTTCTAGATTTAATATTCGCATTCTAGCTCTAGCTCAACGGGTGCATCTGAAGTAGTGATGTCCTCATCACTCTACCTCACTAGGCTTGAATTGGCTATCATCTGATATTAGTGTTGCTCGTGTTGTCACCGGAGAGGTTACGGTTGCCAAAAGTGAGAGGCTCCATTAAATGGTGTCGACACCGGTTCAGACCACGTCATCTTGTCGTAGGGGTGGGTGCACTAGGCGCACATCAATGCTGCCGACTAGAATAGTTCTTGACATCAACCTCATTGTTGCTAGGTGAGATATGGTTCTATTGCTATGAACTATGATTTGAAACTATTGCTTTCATTGGGCTACCAAATGTCTTGTGGTGTGTAAAAAATGGATTTTCAAGACTAGGATTGTTTATGCATATTTCTTGGAATGATCACGTGCTATTTTTTACTCTGTCATTTTTCCCATGGTTCCAATGTTAGATCAATATTAGTACTAATTATCTCCTAGTGGTGTCGATTCAATCGATTTGTGTACATGAAAACTATGGCTAGACATAGCCCTTTTATTTTAATACCTTACTGAAAGACCTTTCCTCAGATGGGCGATTGGTCGGATGTGAACACTAGGATAGTTTTATGATATTTTTGCTGAAGTTGAAATTACAAAATTGATCATGCAAATACTCATTTGAACAAAGCTAGGTTAAAAAATGTGACCCGAAAGTTCTAAGAGAGCACATGTGTTTTGTAAGCAAGAAAACAATTCAAAAACAAAAAAAGAGAAGTTGAAAATTGATTAGGGTATTCGGAAGCAATTGGTTAGTAGAGAGACAGGTATAGGATGGTATGGAAGTGGAGAGAGTGTTGTCACGACAAAAGATTGATAGAGGAGGATGACAAACAAAGTTGCAAATATTTTTTTTCATTTGTTTTGCATACATTTCATTACATCCATTAATTGTGAATTGTTTTTTATTTTCATTTTTTTCTTGCTTTTGCAATGCAGGGTGTAAAGGGTTACGACGATTTCGGTACAAAGGCCATCAAATTGAGAACAGCTTGAGTAAAATGTTAGACCTTCATAACACCGGCGATGACCATTTGTCTGCTTCTAGCGGTGTAGCATACCATCCCAACCAACCATGCCTATTGGTTAAGAAGATGAGGCCAACAATGATGGTGATAGTGAGCCGAATGATGTGACACCAACAAGTAATTAAATACAAAAGAGGAAGAAACCAAAACACTAGTGGAGGTCAGTGGTTCCAAGAACAACAAATGGAAATACTTGTCGAGATGAATGAAAGGGCAATTACATCTTGTGAGTCCATTGTAAAAAGGGAGGACAAATCTGGTTGTTCCATCCAGGAGGTCATGGCATTGTTGAAGGAATGTGATGCTACGCCCAGGACAAATGTGCATTTTATTGCATCTATAGTTTTCACCAAAAGAACTAAATAGGAGATGTTAATGATATTTAGACACTCCTAAGGATATATTTTTGTGTTGCAAAAAAATAACATGAGTGGATGACTAGAAATGATGTGTCCATGTAGATCCGTTGTAGCTTGAACCCATGTAAATCCATCATGTGAGATTTAATTTATTTATTCTTGTGTGAGACTAAATTTATCTGTCCAAGCAATAAGACTTAATTTAGTTGTTCTTGTATATGAGACAATTTATTTGCTCTTGTATGTGACCATTATAATAAGATGTGCTTGTGTGCTATTACGTGTGATTTATTGATGTGTGTTTAATTTGTATGGTCAACAAATTTGATTCTTCAGATAATGAGATGGATGATCATGGAAGTGATGATAAAGAATGGAAAACAAAGGGTTTAGGTTGATCTGGTCTACTCAGAACAACTTTTTGTAGTGCTCTTATTTTGACACCAAGTATTATTTGACATATCTCGACAAGAGTGATGCTAAAACTCCATGACAGAGCAGATCAAGTTGGTTGATACTTGATGGAAACTTTGAGCACTCCAAGAGGAACTCGTGAGATGTTCAAAATGCATGCTTCAATATTTTATAGCTTGCATGATTTGTTAGTGAGTACTTATGGTCTCAAAGCAGACATTCATATAAAGTCTTTGGAAACACTTGCTATGTTTCTTGTTGCATGTGGGCATGGATGGTCAAATAGTGCTATGCAATATATCTTCAAGCATTCTAGAGAGACAAGTTAGTAGAAAATTAAAGAAATATTTGATTGTGTATGTGGCAATGTGTCTAAGCACTACCACATAAGGCCAATAGATCCTAACTTCTCTACAACACACTCTAGGATTTCTAATGATCATAGGATGGTGCCATTTTAAAGATTTCATGGGTGTAGCATGGATGGTACTCACATTGCCACGACACCATCTTTACGTCATCTTATTAGATACATTAGTAGAAATGACAAAACGTCACAAATATTTTTGTTATGGTTGATTTTGACCTACAATTAACATATGCATATATTGGACAACCTAGGGCTTTGCATGACACAAGTGTGCTCTTTCATGCATTAACTAGGATTAGGACAAATTCCCCACCCACCTTGTTGTATGAATGGCTAGTGCATTGTTGAAAACATTTGTAAGGCAGTGTACTAATATGTTTACTCTTTATTAACATGTGTGCTTAGGCAAATAATATCATATTGGTATTGAATACCCGAACATGTGTACTAATATGGTTACTTGGCGCCATACAAGGGTAAGGGTGTCATATTCTGGAATGGGGATGGGGTCCTGCTCCAAGTGGTGAGCTAGAGCTTTTTAACCATTTGCATTCAAGCATTCGCAGTGTGGTAGAACACACATTTTGTGTTTTTTAAATGAAATGGAGAAGCCTTCTGAAGATGTTGAGTTGTCGATTAGATAAGAAAAAGATGATTGCAACAATGTGTATCCACAACTACATCCATGAGAACCATGCGCTAGATAAAGATTATTTCCGTAAGTGCGATCACAATATCCCAACTATGTCAAACATATCAACTCCATCATCTAATGATCTACAAATGGATAAATTCCATGATGACATTGCAAGGGCCATCTTTTTTTTGGATGATCATCATCATGTATGTTTGGATGTATGGTTGAATGATATGTCATTATCATGCCTACTTTTGTAAATGTCATTGTACTCTAAAAACACTATTTATCAGCAATATCATCATATTTATTTTTTGCACATTTCAAACAATCATATTAAAAATTGACATCAAACATATAAATCTTGTGTACAACCAAGTCAAGTAAGCAGGGAAGAGTGAACTATGGACTTTTGACATCTTTCATCCATTCCATAAGAAAGGAGGAGCGGATTTTGTTTCATCCACTCATGCTACTTGGGAAGAATAAAGGCGGAAAAAGGGAATTTGATTGTCGACAAGAGAAGGCAACACCCAAGAGTCATGTAGCAATCCGGAATATATCAGAGTATATCAGATCCTAAGAATATGTTGCATCATTCAGATGGAGAGACTTCACACGTTTCAAATTGATTTGGACACTGCTTCAAATCAAAGCATATATATCTGCCGAGCGCCCGAGCATATAGCACGGTCCACGGAGCAGATAACATCAAGACATGGGACACAGCCATCTGGCTTTTCCTTTGTCTTGCAGATCATGATGCAAATGCAACAGTGTGACTGTGCATATGCGTGTGTATCCAACTATCCATCCACCAGCTGCTTTCAACAACGTCTCTTATACCTCCGGCGTTGGGTTTGGTATCTCGATCGATTGCCCTCGCAAATGCAGCTCGATATGGCGATTAAATTAGGGCACGCAGCCTTTTTGGCCTTTGAAAGTAAGTGGATCGGAAAAGGCTGAGAGACAGAAAAAGGTTGGTACGATTTCCTTGGGGAGATGCATGATGGGCTCTCGATTATTCCATTCATTAGTATACAATTGTTAAGGAGCGAAGGAGAGAAAGAAAGGGGAGTGAGTGAGTGGTAAAGAAAGGTAGTACACACTATTAAGCGAAAAGGGTTAGCTTTTCGCGTTTACACAGATACATGATTGGCCCATCAATTGGTAAGCTGCTCTTCTTTCACAGGAGGCTGCTGCTTTATTACTACTACTACCACTACATGCAATGCCTATATGCATATATGGATCAGTAACACTCCATGCTGCCCTGACCCAGCTGATGCATTGCAAAGAGTGCTGTGGCGGCATGCATGTGCTAAATTTTGCATGTACTATCTTTGGCCTTTGGGCACAAGAGGAGTGTACAGATGTAATGAACTAGTGAAAGGCGCGCCATTGCGCGCGTTCGTAGGGATAGATAAGTTCACAGTCGAAAATATATACTGAAACATTCGATGTACAACCGAGTTAACAGTCAAGTAGACAGGTATGTAGTTGGTAACATTACACAACCAAATATAGATTAAGAACAGCTGTAGATAGAGTAAATAGTTTGTGAACCTATCTGAAATTTTAACAACTGATAAAACTCAATGTAAGGAAACTGGAGATACACAACCAATTTTCTGAACTAAACTGTTATTTCGCAATCCAAGCCCTAATGCTAACATGCAGGTATTTGATATGGAGAAAAAAAATTGGTTAATCTGCACTTTCATTTGATCCTCCTGGTATCAGTTGGGAAACAATGAATCATACGATCCGATCCTTTGATGGACTCCTTTCGGGAAGTATGCACATGGAACACATCCTCTGTCCTGCCAGATTATCTTTCTCAGAACCTAGTTAAGGCTATTGGAACCCATGTACCTAATGATCTGCTATTAAAATCGAGTGCACTCAAATCAAGACATCTCAAAAATAACCTTCCGATCAATTGTGTGCATGTATGCTTGCAAGAGAAGGTTGAGCGAAATTGGAATTTGGATACAAATAAACGGAGGGAGGCAAATTGAGGGGTACCTGTTACTCATAATGTTCAGGAATGATGGTTGCCTTGTCCAGGAGGGATTTACATATGATTCATGAACTGCAGTTGACCATAGATTGGAGACACTAAAAATAGAGCATGATCAGCAGGCTAAATCATTTTGTGAAACCTGGTCGGTGGTTCACTGAAAGAATTCAAAGGAGAATACGTAGCATATTTTTTTAGTCTGATAGCTTGCATGGAAGTCTCTAAATAACCAATTTCAGATTTGAGCCACGATATAAAATAAAGGGAACTAATTAAAAAAATAGATGTGAAGCATGTATTTTACCTTCGCAGGCTTACACCTTGAGGCCAAGTGATCCAAGCGATCCAGGCAATGATGATTCACTTCTTTAGCATTTGAATAGAATTAGAGTTTTCGTAGTCTTTGACAGGGAAAATGAAAGCACGTTCTCAAGTGATATATTGTGCACTCACAGATTGCATAAATCTGTTAGTTTGTGATAGAGCGCAGGTCTAAGCATTGGGGTAATAATCATGTTAGACTCCAACAGGTGATAATATTTTTTATCATAATCTGCTGATGCAATGCAACTTATACGCAACAATCTTATGTGATGACCATAAAGGAAATTACCTATCAGCTGGAAAAATTGTCTGAACAGAGATCCTTTCCAAGCATTACATATAGCCTCTTCTGAGTTTCTGTACATAATAGAAACAAATATGCAGAGGATAATAATCATATTAGAGTACAATAACTTTTAGTTGGTAGAATTCTTCGTATGGATTAATTGCTGAAATTACATTCTCACTAATACCAACATTTAAGAATAAGAAAAATAACAGAGAACTTGCAAATCTCTCTTAACAATCAGATGCCACCAATAATGAAAATTAACTATTGACAAAAATACATCATGAATAATTCCTATTCATATGAACTGATCGAGTTTTATTCTCTGCATCAAATTCTGACTTCCCTAGAAAAGAGGACTGGAGATAATAAGACTGTACCAGGAGAAGCTAGAATAGCTCATTGCAAAAATATGTTGCGTGCCCATCATATATGTTAAAAATGTAACTATTTTTAGCAAACAATAGACATGGTTATGGTAAATAACATAATGAGAGTGAAGGAAAATAAATAGAGGGAAAATATAAAAGTGCACAAAAATGTCAGCTATTTGACATTATAGATGTATGGAAGTGAGGTTTGACATTATAGATCATGTTGGATGTATGCGGTAATTTTTGGCCAGAGCTAATTTGGAAGAACACTAAAATTGGATGTTTCGAACTATTTATTGGCCCTGGGTCCATTTTTATGTGCTACATTGTTGTATTTGTAAGCTTTCTTTCTACAAATACTGAAACAAATAGGGAAAAAGTTCATCAAAATCCATATATCTCTTCTCTAGGGATACTCTTCACCAACTTCAAGTAATCAAAACGAAATTTGAGTAAACAACTTGCAGAAAACACTGCATTTCTTTGAATTTTGAACCTTTGCAAACACCAAACACCAAAAACAATCAGAAGGGGAAGGTACCAATGTTAATTGGCAGATCCTAAACTAAAGTACATATTTTTCTGTTAAAAGTGTCAACCAGAGTATATTACCAAATGCTAATTGGTAGATCCTAAACTATCTTACCTTTCAAATTAACACACGATACCTAAGCACTGGTGAATCTTGGAAAAACATAGCACTCAGTATAGGGAAAAAATAATTTTCAAAGAATATTATAGATCAATATAATCAAATCAAGTTTAGAATGATCTACCGCTAGCTGCCTCCAGATAGACATCTCTCTAGCACCATGAAGCAATGCATTATGGAATTTGGCCTTGAGATCTACCAGGCATGCTGTAAAAACCTGAGCTCTGTACAGTAAGCATCTTAGATGGTGGGCACCTAGAGTGTGTGAATAGGAAACCAAGGATTTGAATCATTCTAAGGAAAAAGGAGACAAGCATAAACAAAATGGAGGCTAAAATGGAGGTAATTTTCATAAGGCTTGCAGTGTTTTTAGTTAGAACCAGAGTCCTATATAAACAATTATGCATCAGTGGCTAAACTGCTAAAGCGATATAGTATAGACCATGTATTGCAACAAAACTAATCTCTATTTATGTCCTGGTGTGCCATGTAAGACGGGATACAATTTTTACGACCACTGAAAGGTACATGTAACAAATCAGATTTAGTAGGACATATTTTCTATATTAAAAAAGTAGTGGATATATTTTCTGGTGTATGAACGTAAAATGGAACTTTGGATGCATACTGAGATGTAAAAAAACAAAGAAATGTAGAATTAGTATCCTGGAGTTGTCAGCGACCATGGTATTTCATAGTAAATAAATTACCATTATTATTGATAGGCTGACTCTAATAAACTATCACAAATGATGATTTCTCTTAATCGTAATTTACACACTTTGCAAATCTACACATCTTTAGCCATCGTCTACAGCTATGCTGTACAACAATCAAGGGAGAGCCTTGCTTGACCTACAGACAACTGCTGAATATGCAAACAAAAAACACAAGGAGATGATATACAATCAAATTTTCCGTAGAATTAGCGAAGACAAATTCGGTCTCACCTTCAACCTGACCAATAAGCACTTGCCTCTCTAATTTGATGGATCTACGGGCACTGAACGCCAATGTTGCTGGTCCCTTTTCAAACCGATTAATTAATTTCTTCAAAAATGTATACCTGGAGGAAATACATGTTTGTGACAATGGGTAGAGAGAAAAAATGAAGGAGAAAAAGTTTTCAGGTGCAGCAGAGGTTGTGCAATGCACATGGAAGCAAGCGACCAGATTAAACCTTGGCAACCTTGGCTAGTTGACTGTACAGGTATAAAACAATGAAAGTAAGAGTAAGATAGTGAGCATTATGTGTCTTAGATCTCTTTTGATTCGGGAAAATAATTGTCTCCGCCCCTAAGTCTGCAAGTTCAGTTGTTAGCTGATAAAAGAAGTAGGAAATAATTATTTAGTGCAGTTATCGTATAAGATCGTACAGTTTTTGGCAAAAAAAATTTGAGGTCAACTGCAGTTATCATAGATCCATCAGCTATGATCTTACAGACCATATAATAACCAAATAATATAAAGGCAGCTGCACTATAACAGTTCAAAACAAAAGGAGCACCTAACAGGCATGTAAAAACGGGTACTAACCTGAGAAGAAGCATAGCGTGTGCACCAGGTGATGCAAGGTATTTCTAAAAAAGGTGATCAGTAAATCTAGCTGCGACAAAATAGAAGAAAATAACAGGCATTAGCAAATCTTTGTAGTAGAAAAGGGAATGGCAGAATTCAGTAAACGAAAGCACGGATCTGAAGAGCAGGCATTAGGACCTGGTTGCCGCCGCTACTGTCGTCGGCGACCTGTAGCACATGCAGCTAGGGTTTCCTGTAGCACATGAAGAGGCCGGAGCAGAGGAAGGAGGCAGCTCAGGGACAGCCAAGGCGGTGGCCACCGACTGGGCCGGTCGCGCCGCGCCGTGGCCGGAGACGACCACCACAGGGGCGCACGCGCGGCACCGCGGTGCAGCCCGGGAGCACCTCGCACCCCTAGTGCCTTGTCCCGTGAGCCTGCGGCGCTGGGCCACCTGGCACGCCACGATGCGAGGGGAGAGGAGGAGGACCGCAGCCGCCGCGTCCGCACCGGTGGTCGCCGCGTCCGGATCGAGAGGGAGAGGGAGAGAGCGCTGGGGAGAGAGAGGGCGATGGGGAGAGAGAGGAGAGCGATGGGAAGAGATGAGATTTTTCCAGATGGGTTGAGAAGGAGAAGCTGAAGCTGGAGTATATATTTGATTGAGTGGATTTGGATGGGAAGCGGGAAGCCGGAGCAGGTAAAGAGAAGCTAAGTAAAAGCCAGCTAAGGTAAGGAGAAGCAGGAGGAGCAGCCTCGCATGAAAGCAGATTCAACGATTTTAGGCCACAGGATGGGAAATCGGACGGCCACAAAATTTTGGGACGTCGTGGATGGTGGTTCTGTCCGAGGAGCATTGAGGGCTTGTATAGGTAAATATCCTGATGCATACTACTCAAAACAAAGCTGCTGAAATGTGGACTGAAAACAAAGCATGAAAAAGGAGGGGGGGGGGGGGGGGGTGTACCTAGTACGTGTACGTAGAGAAGACGTTTTCCTGGACGATGAATAATGTGAACCGTGACAAAAAAAAAAAAGGTGAGCTAATAATACTACCATGAAGAGGAAGTGGGCACACATAACATACGGCTCGATCAGCCGCGCCCCAAGAAGCGGCAATGCGCCAATGTCAATGCGGTATGGAGCGCACGTACTAAGCGGCTGGCGGTTGGCAGACTTGCAGGACTCAGGACTGCTAGCTGGGGGAGCTCAGCTGGCGTTCCCAGCCCAGCCTATAACTACTATAGGCCTGGCAAGCAGCCCCGCCGCAGCCATCAGCTATCCTAGCGAGCGAGCGACGGAGCGTGGAGCGAGGGCTACGCGTACTTCGGACGGGTGAGGAGGACGAGGTGAGCGTGCATGCATGCAGATGCAGCAGGTCATGCAGGGGGCCGCGCCGCGGGAAGAAAACAAAACAAAACAACAAGAAGCAACACATTTTGATGCAAGCGCAAAGCACCCAATTAAAGGCTAAAGCCCGACATTGCCTGAGTGAGCCCGGACTCTGATGGACCGGGACCGGGACCGCTACCAACGAAAGCAAACATCTGATGGATCCCTTTAGTTTGCCCTGACGCGAGCGCGATTGATCGATGCAGATCGATGCAGGCAGAAGGCAGGGGTGAGCATCAGCAGTGGCCTTTCAGTTCCATCATCCAGATGCCAACGTACATTGGCTTCAGGTTCAGGTTCAGGTTCAGGTTCAGCGAGCGAGCATGGTTTGACACCGCACACCGCCACCGCCCGCCGCCGCCTGACCGCTATCGCCCTCACACCCGGCGGCCCGTGACGCCTGACCGCCGCCTGCGTGCTCCATGGACCGGCCGGCGCGGGGGATCCATCGATACCTGCCTGTGCTCTATCTATCATGCTCATGCACAGTAGAGAGATCAGAGAAATCGAAAGCTAGCTACAGTAGTACGTTAATATAACGCTTCAGTCAGGGCTTATCAGTCAGCCAACAGTGTTTTGCTCTCATAACATATCAACATCAGCCAAGTTTATCAGTCCAGAAACCAACCGACGAACAGGCTCCTAGTCGAAAATAATCGATCACCCTAATCTTTAAAAAAAAATATATATAATCAATCGCCCTAGCTAATCATTCAAAAAATATACGTAAACGATCGCCCTCAGGAACGACTCAGTCGATCGATCTGCACTATGCCTGTGACTGTGAGCACTGAGTAAAGATTATTGGCCGTCCCGGCATGCGGTACGGACATGTACAAACAAGCAAACAGACAAAAGAACATGGACACATACCAACACCATAGCGTAGACTTTAGAGCATGTGAGGATGGTCCTCCATCGAAAAAAGTTTACGGCCGGCCGGATCGGACTCGGACCCGTGACCTTGCTTACCTGGGTCGCAAAAACCCGCCTTATTTTCAAATTCTTCCTACGGGTACAATATATTAGTACTCTCCCTCCGTCTTAAAAAAGGAACGGAATTCTAATATAGTTTCAAGTCAGACCATTTTTGAATTGTCCGAATCAACTTATTAAATAGAAAATATTCAGTGTTTATGGCATATTTTCATAGTATACATATTTTATGTTATAAATGTCGACAGATTTTTTTTATTTTTTAGCTCTTTTTTTAGAAAATCTTTCTCAAATATGCCTTTAGAGGTAGGATTTCAAAATCTGGACCCTTAGCTCGGCGCCAGCACTGGCTGGCGCCGAGCTCCGGGCCACGTTGGCGCCATGGACGCTAACATGGCAGCCAGCTCGGCGCCGTGGATCTTGGCACCGAGCTCGACGCCGTGGATCTTGGCGTCGAGCTCGGCGCCAACAATCCTGGCGCCAAGCCCTTTTCCGTATGGACCCGAGTTTCCTTTCTCTCTTTCTCCCTATCATCCCCACCCGCACCGTCCGCGTCGTCCCCGCCCGCGCCGCCGTGCCACTCGGCACCGTGGCCCTGCCCTGCCCCACCCGTCCGTGGCCCCCGCGCCCTCGTCGGCCGCCGTGCCCACCCTGCCCGTCACGTTGCGCGTCGTCCCGCCTAGCCCGGGCGCGCCCCGCTGCGCCCTGCCCTGCCGCGCTACTTGGCGCCGCGGCTCGCCCCGCCCCACCTGTCCGCGGCCCACGCGCCCTCGCCGGCTGTCCATAGCCTGCCCCGCCCTGCACGGTCCGCCATGCCGTGCCCGCCCCTACCCACCATGCCAAGGCGCGCGGGAGCTCCGGCCCAGGCACGCCAGGGCGCTCCAGCGGCTTGCCGTTGCACTCCACCGACTGCACAGTAAAGTAAGTTACTTTATTCGTTTGAATTGGTAATTTAGTACTTAGTTAACAATAGTTAGGATGTAATAGGTAGATAGATATATAGATACTTATGTTGGTATAAGTAGTTTTCGTATATAGTTATTACATAGTTAGATACATACATAGGTATGTATTTAGTACTTAGTATATATATGTGGTACTTAGTACATAGTATACATTTACTTATCTAAATACTAGAGACCTTCACGTTAGTAGTTAGCGTGTATTTTTAATTAAAGGACATGTGTGTTCGTTACGTGTTTGAAATATATGGACAACTTAGTGACCATATATCATGGAGGCGCCGTTGAAAGCGATTACTATGGATATGTTGAGTTTGTTGACATGCAAAGTGTGCTTGTGCTATTCAATGATAGGCCTTCATTTAGTGAGATGGTTGCAAGGGCTCGGGAGAGATGATGATGATGGCATTGCAGTTGAGGGTGTACTGCACCTAGCAACGATGGCGCCGAGTTAAGGGTCCAGATTTTAAAATCTTACCTCCCGGGGCATATTTGTGAAAATTTTCAAAAAATGACTAAAAATAAAAAATTCAGAAATGTCGATACCTTTTCTATATATAAATTTGAACGAATTTTAAATAATTTAATTAGCTAGGAATAGAACTATGGTTACATACTTTTTAGGACCAAGCTAGTACTACACAGCGGTGTATATGTTCGTGAACAAGTAACCCAACTACATTTAGCCTATTTTTCTTTCCATCCAGTCTAGATTCATCTTTTTTTAATATAAAGCCTCATTTATTTTGATCCGGTCTAGATTCATCTTTCTTTTTAATATAATTGAGAGCTCTCCTGGTTAGTCTTTTTTTAAAATGACATCTTTATTTGAGCAATTCCTTAATTTGGAGCCAAGCAAGGAATATATATATCGCCGACACACAGAGCAAAGCTCGATCGGTGCACGCATGCATGCCACGTTTCCACGCCAATTAAATTCCTTTTTGTGATTATTGTTTCTGCGTGATGTGGGTGATTAAGCAAGAGACCCGGCATGCAGTGTGCATGTGCTGATGTGCAGTTTCATTCAACATATCGTGCAATGATTTTTTCCGTTTTGTAAACTACTAGCTGTTGTTGTTCCGGGCCCTGTGTGTGACACTGCCAATTCTTTTTTGTTCCGTTTTGTAAACTACTAGCTGATGTGCAGTTTCATTCAACATCTGTTGCCTGCCTGCATGCATCGCTTTTTTCCCTAAAATCCAAAACTGTTCTGCAGTGCAGGTACATTGGACGGAACACACGATGGGGACTTGCGGTACCATACGGGATCGTTTTCTTGCTACCCTCCGCGTGATCATGGCCCCAATGTTGTCCGGAATCCGATGTTAAGCATATTTGTCGGGTTCATAAATCTGGGATTCTTCGGAGATCGGTTTCTACGCCCGGGCTCGGTCTAGAAAAACAACATGTAGTTCATGGGTCGGCCTAAGAGTCTAAAAACACAACGGACCGGAAGGGAAGTCCGGTCGCCGACCGAAAGGTCTACCCAAAAGAACAAGCGTCCGCTCGTCAACTTCTTCGGCCCACCTCTCCGACCGGAGCACTCGCTTCGGGCACCAGCCGTCTCCGAGCGGTCTCTCCAATCGGAAGGCCTAGCCCAAAACGCTGCTTCCTACTCCGACCCCCCGACTCCGACCCCGCGACCGGGGCTCGTGGGAACCCTGCTCACCGCTCTTCTTCGACCGGCGCACTCAAAGCCGACGGGAGCCATCCGACCGGGGGCGCCCCGTTCGGTAGAAACCAGAAGATATGCAGAGAAAGGCAAGGCAAGGGTCACAAGTCAAAACCACTGCACCAGGGACCATACCCTATACGAAACAATACTCTGCAGCCACCATCTCCCCCTACAATATTGCAAGGGCCGCTAAAACTCCCATATGGTAAGCCCCCCGTGTATCTCTGGACATCGATCGCGGTATGGGCATCAGAATTTGCCGTACCGGGTGAACATAGCGTGGCTCCTCACATACCACTAGGCATCAAATAGTATTTGCAGGTACCGGTGTCCATCCTTCCTGAAGAAGATAGCACGACCTCCCGTGCGCATCTGACGTTCTACAGCGACATCAACAGTGTTGGGAGCGCCTACCATTATCCAATCTTCGTCAGCGTGGGCAACAAGGCATAGAAACATCCGCACTCTCTCCCTCTCACCTGTAAAGCCAGCCCCTTTATCTATAAAAGGGGATGCGCTCCCTCCAAGAAGGAGAGGTCGACTTCTTTAAGTTCTAACTCACTAGATCGATAGCTCACAACTCCTCAAGCGCACACTCGAACACCTAGCTCGTAGCGAAGTTCCTGTCACTCTCGGCCCTTCCGGTCAGAGCTGACCGGACCTCTTGTACACCCTATCTTTCTCTCTCTCATTTGTAACCCCACTGCAAACTTCGAGCACCTTGACTCAGGAATAAAGTCACCGACCGACCCCGACAGGACGTAGGGCACGTTGTCCGAACCAGTATAAATCCTATGTCATTGAGTGCTAGGCCACCTCCGATCACAACGTACAACAAAATTACAAATATTCACTAGTTGGTCACTTTCTGCATCGACAGTTGGCGCCGTCCATGGGGAAGACGTTGTACGTTCAACACTTTTTGGTTATCGGATGGCCCATTTTTCCGCCACCCCCGCCGTGACGGGCTCGGGCGATACGATTCGCTTTGGCTCGCTGGAGTTTCCCGCACTCTCGCCCACCGGGATGTGGGTTCCACCCGTCCTCGAGCCATCCCAGGCCTTCCTCTTCGGAAGCCTGGACTTTGTCATCGACCGACTCAGCGTACTCCACCTCCGTGAGATGGCTCGCGACCCGGCACCCATCGGAGGGACGTCCTCCATCGACTCCGAGACATGCGACTTCGACGACGTGGCATCTGCGCTTCATTCCAAGCAAACTCTCTGCTCAAACCCCGCTGTGAGTAATATACACGCTGTTATGTACTTACTATTCTCTATTTTCCGCCGATTACCCAGCGAAACCCCGTTGTCCCTAACGCAACCACCGTACGGCCAGTTCCCCTATGGCCTCGTGTCTTCCACGGACGCATACGCTCGGGGGCTCCGAAGGATGCTCGCGCCGCCTCCTCTCGCATCTGAATTCGTGGGAATGGCGAGCTATGCTCTCACCTGTTTCTTCGACCTCATGGATGATAATGGCGAGAGTGACGGCTCCAGCATCGGCGACATGGCACCTAGCCACCGTCCGTCCTGAGAGTGCGCCATGGTGGACCCTTTAGGACACCCACCGATAAAAGCAGAGTTCTCACAAACTCACGCCCCTTCGGGCCCTCATGCGGAGACCCTGAGCTCACACCTGAGCACGGGGAGGAACTACAACAATAATGGCTGCATCAGCCACTGACTGCACTAGCACGCTCGGCGCACCACGCTGCACCCCGTGCGCATAGACCGGCGAACGGCACTTGGGGTCGCGTCCATCAGCCCCAGCGCAACGTCCCAGTTTGGGGGACTAATCCCCCATAGTTCGCTCGGGCCAGTCAGAACGTTGCCGCCGCAGTAATGCTCCTGCGTGACCTGCCCGAGCCGAACGACCCTCGTGAACGGGTGATCCACCAGAACCTCCGGGCACTGCTAGAAACCGCCACCATTCAACAAGCAGAGTGCTTCGTATCACGACGCCGACTCACGACCTCGCTCCCCGTCTAGGGAACAGGGACGCAGCAGATGGGGCACTACACCCTATCACCGCAACAACCATAGAGTGCGGCACAGGAAGCCACATTGGCACCTCACCTCGACTTGACGACCGCCTCATGTCGACCGCCTGTCTACGCGCGGCTCGGGCCGAACCAAGACATGCGCAGCATCGACCGGAGTCCTAGCCCTGACCGCCTAGGACCACAGACCTTTGTCCAACACCTCCAGCAAGCGTCATTCCCACTGCGCTTCAATAGAGGCCACGACAAAGGTAAGGCCAAGTGCCAGGATCAAGACGAGGACCCCTCCACGCAGAGGGGAAAAGAACAGAAAGGATCGCCGCCAATCGGCTAACTTTGCGTCGGTCGCCTCGGCCGATCATGCGGGCACGTAGCCCCAGCAAGACCCTCTGGGCCACTTCCATGATCTCATGGAGAGCCCGTGCACCAACAATAACTACCCCACCAAACACCTCTACAAGGACTGCCAGCTCATCAAGCGCCTGCTGAGGTAGCTGGTAGGCCAAAGGAAGAAAAAGGCGAGGAAGCAGCGACTGAAGAAGGGGGCACAGCGGGCAAGGATCCAGACAACTAAAGGATGAAGTGATCCGACTGGAAGCCTACCGACTGAAGGACAATGACGACGCTCTCTCCGAGGACCTTGGAACAGCTATGTCGTTTCTTCTTTTCCTAAGTTTCAGTCTTACCTTTACTTAGCGAACGCTCCTATAAGAGCACCCCGACCCGAACACTTTTTGGCTCGGGGCGCTCGGGGGCTCCACTAAGGGGCTCTACTACCCCTCTGTTTTTGTTTCTACCTTAAGTACTCTTTTACTTTCATATGGAGAAACTCCTTCCTACCCGAACAAAAGGGCAGTTCGTTCCTTTGATTTACCTTATGTAACTTTGCTTTAGAACATTCCAACTGATCGCACCCCGCCTTTTCCTATGGCTACGACCGGCTGAGCCTCGTGGGCTATGCCCCGAGCTCACAAAGTTGCAGCCTATGGAACAAATGGGCAGGTACGAGAGAGAAAGAAATTTAAAACAAAATTATGCTAAGGGAGAACTAAGGAACGAAAGGGAACAAGCTTCCCCGAACGGAGCAACTCCATCACAAAAACAAAAACTGATTGTAGTCATTAAAACACACACGAACGTTTTACATAGGGTTCCCCCCCCATGAACTTAAACTTCCTACATTTACTAACTACTTATATTTATCAAGGTATTAAACCGACCCAGCGGCATCTGCTGATGGCATGACCGACGAAGGCGTAGGCTGCTCACTCCCCGGTAGCACGACATTTGGCTCGATCGGGGACGAGGCAACGTTCCCCCCCAAACCAGGCTCCGTGCTATCTGCAGGCTCGGAGGCATCCTCTCCACACATGCTTCGGGCCATGTCTTGATGGTGAACATCCATCACCCACTCGGCGGAGACTTGCTCTGACACTGATCGCGCGTGCGGCAGCAGGCTCTCCCCGATTGACTGGATGTCCTCCATGCTCAGGCCTTCAGCATACCCGCCGCAGATAGTGGCGAAGTCCAGATTCGGGTGGTACGTTGCCACCGAGGTCAACACCCCCGACGCTCCATAAAACAGCCCACTCCTGACAAGGTCCTTGACCACGTCCAGGACCTCCGCCAGCTAAACCGCGGGCACGCTGGTACTTGGCGCTGATCCGAAGACTTCTGAGACAATGAGCTGGGCGGCGTTGCGGATCTGGTCGAGCTCCCCTTCGAGAGCACGTCGCTCTTCATGGGACTTGGACAACTCCTCGATGTTCTGGCTAAAGTTCGCCTTGGTCATCTCTAGGTCTCGCTCCAGCGCCTTCACCTTTTCACCCAGCTCTGCAAGAAGGGCGACAAGCTCAGAAACAGGCTGGGGGGAAAAATCAACACCACGAGAAAACAAAAAGGTATGCACCGATGCGAGAGGCCTCAAGGGTGGAGAGATCCTCTGCCTGTCAAGCCACCCGCTCGCATAGCCGGGCACTCGTGTCCTCTATCCCCATCACCAGGTGCCGGAGCATGAGCACCTCCCGATCCACTTTTGATCGGGCCCTCTGCTCTGCCTCCAGGGCCTTCTACGATGACTCTAGGGTGGCCCGCTCTGGCTCAAGGGCTGCCAAGGCCTCTTGAAGCACCACCTCGGTGTTCACTAGGGACGTCCACAGCCCTACCATAGTCTCTTCCTGACGGACCTTTGCCGCCTCGAGCCCTTGCTTGGTAGCAGTCGCCCGCTCCACCGCACGCTGCCCCTCCGCCCGCGCCACGGCTACCGTGGCTGCCTCGGCTGCCTGGACCTAGGACTCACGGTAAGCGAACTCCACCCAACGCTCAAGCTCAGCCATCTGGGCGTGTTCCACCCAGAGGAAGTAAGACTTGCAGGACGACACCTTCCTTATTTCCTGTGAAAAATAGGCATGCTAAAAACAACCGACGAAAGATTCAAAGGGCAAGGAGAAGTACCAGAAACTCACCTTCGCGGTGAGCTGCAGCTCAACCTCAACCAGTTGCCGAGCAAACTGAGCCTGCTTCCGGGCGTTCTCAAGCTTTGTGGACAGCTTGGTGAGCTCGGACACCGTGGCATGCCCTTGCCCCCTGAAAATGTCCTAGAGCTGGCGCTCTCGAGAATCCTAGAGGACAAACCTCACCTTCGATGGGTCCTCAGGGAAGGACCACTCTTGGTCACCCTCCAATGAACCGCCGGAGGGCCCAGCCTCTGACCGAACCACCACCAGCTCCCGCGGTGACACCGCCAGCTCCCACGGTGACATCGGCGGCTCCGCCATGGTATCCGCCTCATCGTCAGACGGGGTCTCCACCACCATGTTCGCATGGGACGTCGCCGGGCGTCCCAACTCTGTCTCAGCCATGCTTCCCTCCGGCGCCTTCGGCTCTGATGGCAAGGATAGGTCGTGCAACCCTCCACCCGGCGAGGTAGGGAGCTCGCCCCCCCCCTCGTCTCCTCCACCACGACCGACGGAGGAGGGCCATGAGAGTTACCTCCGACGCAACCTCCACCATCGGCACCGGGATCGCCACCAACAACGTCGCCGCCACTGTCACATTATCAGTAGCCACCTCGGGGGGCACCACCCCCGGGAGGGAAGGCTTCGCCGCTGCCACCCTACTGCCCCCTTCGCTCAATGCAACACACTACAGAGTGGGCCTCCAAACCTCCCACACAGAGGTCAGGGCGATGCTCAACCCCGGCATCCCCCGGCCGCTGACAAAAATTGTGGGTAAGACACACTACAAAAAAGACTCAACCACCAAAAGTCAAAGAAGCAGCAAAAGGAAACATACTCGGTGGTGAGCGGCACTACTATGAAAGTAGGCTTCGACGATGATGGGCCCATAGGATGAGGACCGCTCTTGGACTACGAGCCACGCCCCCTCACTTCAGACGGGGTCAGAGTCGTCCCAACCAGCTTCTGCCCAGCCTACGGGTCGCTATGACCTCTGACTCGGGGCTCCCCGTCTAGAGCAGCGGGCGAGGCGTCCATCGACTACGAGTTGCACATCAACCGGGCGCCAGTCAGCCCCTTAGACCACCCAGACTGCTCGACCACACCCATGGCAGGCGGGGCCTCCTCCAGCCACAAGTCTAGCGTTGGCACCAGCCCCGTCGCCGCACAAGCGCTGGTCCGCTCCTTAGACCACCCGGCTCCCCTAGCCATGTCCGCCACAGGCGACAACGGGACCGGCGACACCGTTGAGAGGTGCGGTGACCGCGTCCGCTTCGCCGCTCGCTCGCCAACGGCGTCCGCGCTCGCCGCACGCTTCCTCGATGTAGGAACCTCCACATGCCGTGTGGCCTCCTGCTCCTCACCAGCGGATGTCGCCGTAGGGTCGCGACGCACCGCCGAGGTCGCAACGACCTCCCGACTCTCCTCCTTGTTGGAGAAGACCATGTCGTCCAAATCCATAGGATCATCCGACATGAGTTCTGACTCGACATTGCTCATACATTCCTTGGCCCTCATGCGTCGGGCGACCTCCTTCTTCTTCTCTTCCTTCCGCTGAACCTCCTTGGTTTTCTTCTTCTTCCGAGCGTCTGCCACCTCCTTCTGGGCGGCCTGCCGGGCCCGGCCAGCCGGTCCCTTGGGAAGGTGCGGTCGGGACTTGTACCTACCAAGCCCCTACAGAACGAATGAACCAAAATAAAAAAAGAAGGGGGCAGAGAAAAAAAAGCACGAACAAAATAAGGGAGCATACCAGCGTGGGCACGATCGAGGCATTAAACAGTATGGGTTTTCCCACCACTGTCTCTCTAGGCCTCATCTACAGCACTCGGCCAACGTGACTCCAGATCTTGTCGTCCGGCAGCTCCTCCAACGACGCGTGGTCTAGGTCCGATCGGCCGCCGTACGTTCACATCGGATGCGTCCTCTCTGCCAACGGCGCAACCCAACGGCGGCAAAGGGTGTGGAACACCCACACCCTATCAAGGCTGCCCCTTATGAGCTTCCAGAGCTTCTCCTCGATGGCCTCCACCTTGTGCTTCTCCATGTGGGCGCAGCCCCACGACCAACTCTTCTGCTTCACCGGTCTCCCACCGGTAAACGCTAGAAATGGTGCCCCCACCGAATTCCTAATGTAGAACCACTCCCCATGCCATCCCTGGTTGGAGTCACATGGGGAATACATGGGATACGAGCCTCCCACACGTGGCTTCCTCTGTAGGGCGAAGCCTCCGACCGGTGCGATCTCGGCCGAACTCTAGTCCACCATAGCTCTCCCAGAGAAGAAGAGCCGGAAGAGATTCACATGTGGCTCCATCCTGAGGAAAGCCTCACAGACAGTCACAAAACCAGTAATGTGCAGCACCCCCATCGGATTGAGGTCCTGCATTTCCAGACCCCACTCATTGAGAAGCCCGCGCAGGAACCAGTGCGTGGGGTATCCTAATCCATGCTTGTGGAAGGTAAGGAAAGAAACCACCTCATCGGGATGAGGTTGCAGGAACTCCTCCTCCTTCCCGGGGACCCTCTAGTGCGCCACCTCCTACGGTGGCAGGAACCCCTTCATGATGAACATCTCCAGCACCGACGCCCTCACGGTGGACGACATCCAATCTGACATTTCGGTGAGTTCCTCTCTTCTCCCTCACTCTCTCCCCTTCTTTCCTAGAAACCTCCACGGCTCTCAAGAACGCTCACAGCAAAGAGGAGGAGAGAAGGCGGTGGCAGATGAAGAACAAGTAAAAGAGCAGAACGAAAACCCTCTCCCCTCTCCTACTTAAGGAAAAGGGAGCAGCGGTTACGGAGGAACGCGCCGATCGGGGAAGCCAGAACGATAGGGTGAGATTTTCTTTCTTTCATTTAATGCAGATAAGACGTGCCCTGAACTGATGAGACACGCCCCGCTCAATGGAATGGCTCCTGATCGGATGGGACGTGGCCTAGCCATGGCCCACCACTACCGCACGATCAACGACTACCACACGACGGGCATAGGAACCAAAGCGCCACCGCACATGGGTGGCTCCCCACTTCCCTAGACCAGATCTAAAGGAACCCGAATGACAGGTAAGGGTAGACACCAGATGATAGGTAAGGAAGCGAAGGGGTGCCCCATGTAGGCCATGCCGACTCTGTCGCGGACGACGAGCATGGGTCCCGAGCGGACATTTCTGACTGAAGCTCTCTGAACCCCATCACTCAGGTCGTCAAGGTCCTAGTCGGACTTTTCAACTGAGGCTCTCCGAGCCCCATCACTCCAGTCGTCAAGGTAAACACTACCCCCTCTATTTCTTTACAAATCATTCATACATCCATACGTGCATTCATCTCATACGCCTGAACCCCCTGGACAGTTAGGGCATGAACCGCCTAGGGGCTCAAGAACTAAGCATCACACGTGCAGCGAAATGCAAGAGAACGCTCCATGTTGCGCCATGAAGCGGTGTTTGCCTCATTCAACATGAGCAAACAACAGAGCCAGGGGAGAAAACCGTAGATGAGCACCGTGTGGCCTTCGCCTGGTCTGGCAAACCGGGTCATCCCAACCTGCTCATTCGATCCTGAACCTCTCGCCAAGCCCACAGAATCTCCATCGAGGGGAGGCCATTAGGCCACCCAGGTCGGTCTTTGGAATGACCTAGACATCTGTCGGGTTGTAGGTAAAGGAGTAGTAGAATGCCACAAGAGGGCTATGCCAACCCCATCACGAGTGACAGACCCGGATTCTGCTCGATCACACCCATTAGCGAGCTCACCGAGCTAGTCTTCGAGCTCAAGTGATCAGGATAGGCAACGAAACTCAGCCCCTCTAGTTGTGAGGAACTGGATGGGGTAGCACAAAACAACTCACATCGACCCCCACAAAGGCCCGACAAGGCTCGGGGGCTCAAATGCCAAGGGACCGCGACTCTGAACTCGTGTCGACAGGATCGGCGACATCCAGCTATGGCTCTTGGGACCATGACTCTGAACTCGCATCGATAGGATCGGTGACATCTGGCTATGGCTCTTGGGACCGTGACTCCGAACTCACATCGATAGGATCGGTGACATCCAGCTATGACTCTTGGGACTGCGACTCCAAACTCGTGTAATGGCTTCACTAACTGAAACTAACTAAAACTAACTCTCTCGATCCATGGCGCGCACCAACGCCAGGGTCTACTCATGACTCCACCTTGCTCGATGCCATGGCGTGCACCGACGCCTGGGTCTACTCACGACTCCGCCTCACCCGATCCCATCGTGCGCATCGACGCCAAAGATCTATAAGCTCTGTCGCATCCAAACTAAGCTATCTCCGTTCATGGCACGCATCGACGCCAAGGTCTGTCTCAAACCAAACTTCCTCACCTGATCCCCAGCGCGCACCGACGCCGAGATCAGTAAGTTCTATCTTGATCCAATCCCCGCGCCTAAAATGCCTCAGCTACACAACGACGTTGTGGTTAAACAAAATTCTATCTCAGACTAAAAACACGCACACACGTCTGCTAAAAACAAAACCCCCTAGATGGTTCTGCCCGAGCCGTCCGAGGGCTCGGGGGCTACACCCGCGGGTGCGCTCGCACGCACCCGTCGACAAGACAAAAATCCCCCAAATGATTCTACCCGAATCACCCGAGGGCTCGGGGGCTCCTGTCGGGTTTATAAACCTAGGATCCCTCGGGGACCAGCTTCCACGCCCAGGCTCAGCCCAGGAAAACAACATGTAGTTTATGGGTCGGCCTAAGAGTCTAAAAACACAACGGACCGAAAGGGAAGTCCGGTCGCCGACCGGAAGGTCTACCCAAAAGAACAAGCACCCGCTCATCAACTTCTTCGGCCCACCTCTCCGACCGGAGCACTCGCTTCAGGCACTAGCCATCTCCGAGCGGTCTCTCTAATCTGAAGGCCTGGCCCAAAACACTGCTTCCTACTCCGACCCCATGACTCCGACCCCACGACTGGGGCTCATGGGAACCCTGCTCACCGCTCTTCTCCGACCGGCGCACTCAGAGCCAACTGGAGCCATCCGACCGGGGGCGCCCCATTCGGTAGGAACCAGAAGACGTGCAGAGAAAGGCAAGGCAAGGCTCACAAGTGAAAACCACTATACCAGGGACCATACCCTGCATGAAACAATACTCTGCAGCCACCATCTCCCCCTATAGTATTGTAGGGGCCACTAAAACTCCCATACGGTAAGCTCCCCACGTGTCTCTAGACATCGATCATGGTATGGGCACCAGGATTTGCCATACTGGATGAACATAGCGTGGCTCCTCACATGCCACTAGGCATCAAATAGTATTTGTAGGTACCGGCGTCCATCCTTCCAGAAGAAGATAGCACGACCTCCTATGCGCATCTGACATTCTACAGCGACATCAACAGTGTTGGGAGCGCCTACCATTATCCAATCTTCATCAGCGTGGGCAACAAGGCTTAGAAATATCCGTACTCTCTCCCTCTCACCTGTAAAACCATCCAATTTATCTATCAAAGAGGATGCACTCCCTCCAAGAAGGAGAGGTCGACTTCTTCAAGTTCTGACTCACTAGATCGATAGCTAACAACTCCACAAGCATAGGCTTGAACACCTAGCTCGTAGCGAAGTTCCTATCACTCTCAGCCCTTTCGATCGGAGCCGACCGGACCTCTTGTACACCACATCTTTCTCTCTCTCATTTGTAACCCTACTGTAAACTTCGAGCACCTGGGCTCAGGAATAAAGTCACCGACCAACCCCGACTGGACGTAGGGCACGTTGCCTGAACCAGTATAAATCCTGAGTCATTGAGTGCTAGGCCACCTCCGATCACAACGTACAGCAAAACTACAAATATTCACTAGTTGGTCACTTTCTGCACCGACAATACTATTGTTTAATTATTATTAGGGCTTGCTATGCATTAAGGCAAATTAATTATGAACATGCATTTTTCTAGAAAAAAACGTGTCCCTCTTTCTTAGTTGCATTTTATTTCTTCTTACTACTAATAACTAACTGAATGACCTTAATAGAGACTCACATTAAAAAGACAAAAAAAAACTAACAATTCTCAGAGATATGAGGAGCAATGAGCATGCCCTCAATTCGGCATAGAATCTAATCGTCTTCGACAATAACGGCCATTTGGATCTATTATGTTTAAAAAATATCTGCATAGGCTACTATATTATTAAAAGATATCCTAAAGTAACCCTACATCTAAATTACCCCTATAACATAAGCCTCAAGTTTCCATCTAAATCACCACTTCCGCTAGTATTGAACATAAACTAAAATATCCACTCAAATCTACATCTCTCAATTAGCAACCGTCGGTGTTTTCGGACCACTAACGAGTAAATTTGTATTTATGCGTCTAGCTTGGATGGTGTGCTTGGAGGACACAAGGGTTTATACTAGTTTGGGCAGAACATCCCTACGCCCAGTTCGTTGCTGCTCGTGTTACCGACATTTGGTTTGCAGTAGGGGTTACAAATAGGAGAGAGAGGAAAAGGATCCTAAGTCTCTGGTGAAAGGAGTGAACGGATGCTGATAGCTCGATTGCTGTTCAGCCATTCGCTCGAGTCGTGCTCTTGTGTTTTCTCGATCTTGTGTGTCTTCTTCCTCTCCCTTCATGGGACGTCCTGCTTCCCCTTTTATAGGCGAAGGAAAAGCACATGTTACAGAGGAGAAAAAGGAGAAGGAACAGAGAGAGAAGAAAGTTTCTAGGGTTGTCGGGTCCTTCTTCTCCTTCATGTGGGTCTCGTCGATCCTGTAGATGTCAACAAGAATGGCTCCATGTCGTGGCCCTATCCATCACTGGCACCATGCGTAGGCATCATCTGCCAGTCATGGCATTCAACTCCTTCCCGACAGACGTCGTGGTGAACTGACGCGCCTATCAATGTCCATACGAGGATTAGGCAGAATAGTACCGGCATGCTCGATACTGTTCTTGATGTGAATCACCTGGTATGGCCCGTCATGGCCATGGGTTACATCGAGGCATGCCAGCCTCTTTCCTAGTGTCAAAGTTTTGACCTAGGCCCCTATGCTTGGACCTAGAGTAGTTGGTGGTGGTATGGGTCCTCGTTGGACGAGACAGAACCCACATCCTCGAGGTCAGGCAAGACAGAGCCCACCACCTTGGGCAAGATGGAGCCTGTATCCTTGGGGTTGGGTGAGATAGATCCCGCACCCAAGGGGTCAGGCGAGATAGAGCCCACGGCCTTAAGGTCAGGCGAGACAGAGCCCGTAGCCAAAGGGTCGGACGAGACAGAGCCCGTGGCCTTGGGGTCGGGCAAGATGAAGCACAAACCCATAGGGTCGAGCGAGACAGAGCCTGTGGCCTTAAGGTTGCGCGAGACCTTTTAATATGTCTTGAGCCATCTGAGGGAGTCAACATGGGCGCTAACTTTCTTGCTTTGGGTATCCCTAATAACGATACCCAACAGTAGCCCTTGAGCCTGCTGAGGAGTAGAATACTCCTTTGAAGGCTTTTCCAGACTGGAGGACTTTGAGGGCCTTGGCCTTCTTTTTGTAGCCTATGGCATGTCCTGGTAGGACAGCGATTCTCTTTTGTCACGATTGGTCTTCTTAGGGGCATGCAACCGTAGGATTCAGGAGGTCGGAAAGATTTTTCTTGATTCCGGTCCCCTAGGATCTGATCGGTCCGCCGTCGTCCTACGACCGTGCGTTTGGTCTCCTTGTGAGTCCAACTTCCCTCGAGCCCCCACGTGTAGCAGGGGTCTGGTCGAGGGTCGGCTCGTCTTTGTCATCGTCATCCCTCAAGCATTTTTTTGACAAAACAGAGGGGTTGAGCCGTGCCATGTTTTTCCTCAATGGATGAAACATAGTGCTCGGTGAGCTATTAACGAGCTAGTCCGAGTGGGGCCCTAGCTTCTTGTTCATGGGGTACTAGCATGGGTTAGCTTGTGACCGACTCTAGACTCTTGGTGGCCAATCCATATAGTTCTTGGGTCCATTCGACCGGTCCCAAGGGCTCATTGCCTTTCTTCGAGAAAAAACCATGGACTAGGAACTGACCAAGACTCGAACGTGGGTCGGGATGCTCACGATACTCATGCTCTTGGGCACTAGCTACTAGTGGGCCCATCCCTTTCCACCCCTTGCTCTAAGGGTGCCCCAGAGTGGCCATGAACCCATCAGTGGGCTAGCCTTCGAACTCCTGGTCTTGAATGGGATGTAGGAGCGATTTTAGCTCTATATCCCTCCTTACCTATGATGGTTCTTGGCCCATCGACCGAGCGAACCGTCATCCAGTGTGTCCTTTAAGGGCATGACCAAAGATAGTGTGCGCACGATCTTTGGAGGGAGGTGATGTGATGTGGCGCAGTGGGTGCGTGAATCTAGGCAGATAGTTCGCCTTCTTGCCCCGCTCCGTCCTATAAATAGCGGCCTCTCCCTTCATGTTTCTGCATACTAAAACCATAGCCTTACCTTCCCTGTTTCTCCATTGCCACTGTTCAGATCTGTCGTGCTTGCTAATCCTCCATCGGAGCTCTAGATCTATAGCTTCCACTTCTCTGCCGCCGCCTTTGCTTCTCCATAGACGTGTCCATCCTCCATGGATTCATGGTACCATGTGGATGTTACCCTTGCGCGCATAGTGGGACTCATCAAGCATGGTCTTCTCCATGGGAGGACCGATGTGGCGGAGTGGCTCGTGCCCAGCCCTGAGGATGCACCGGCGCCGCCTGATGGCTACATCATCTCCTTCGCGCCCATCCACGAGCGCAGACTCACGGTTCCTCCCCACTTGTTCTTCTAGGGTCTACTGCACCACTATTAGATTGAGCTACAACACTTAAACCCCAATGGGATCTAGCACATTGTGGCCTTCATCGCGATGTGCGAGGGGTACCTACGGATCAGGCCTGACTTCGAGCTATGGAGATATTTCTTCTCCATCTCCTTGATAAAGAAGGAGAGAGGCTAGGAGACCCCGATGCCAATGGGATGCGTGGGCATCCACCTCCGGGGGTAGTAGGCGGCCGAGTACATGCCCTGCCAGCTCTCCAGATCCAACAAGGGGTGGCACTCGCATTGGTTCTACCTAAAGAACGACCCTACCGATCCCTTATCGATCTTCTCTAGGCGTCTAGTTGAAGAGGTACTACCATCATGGCTATGGGGGCCACCCATCAAAGGAGAAGAAGATGCGTGACCTCCTCGAGGCCATCGTGTTCCTGAAGACCCATGACCTCTGTGGGGCCAGCATCATTAGGGGGTATCACATGAGGAGGGTGGCGCTGCTGATGTCACGCATTCTCCTGCTATATGGGATGACGCTTGGCGCGCAGCTCGTCGAGACAATGCTCGCCTAGGGGCTGCTCCGCGACAGTGAGGTCACATAGCGCATCAAGGAGGCCATAGGAGGAGGCTGACGTCGTGTTCCCGATCCCAAGGCATCCCGTGATGTGGTCGGATTCAAGCTTCATTGTGCTGTCGACGGGGTTAGTCTTCCAGGACTCTATCGTGCTATTTCTCGAGCACGTAGCCATGAGGGCAGAGAACTGGGCTGTAGATGAACAAAAGAAGAAGAAGAAGGATGATGAGGAGAGGAAACATTGGTCGAAGTAGCAAGCGAAGCTGCAGCGAGGGAAGCGGCATCAAGGTTCATCGAAAGAAGAGGAGGAGGAGGATGACAGCCCCATGTCACTCATCCCGTAGAACAATCTAGCTATCGGGATGAGGACCCACCTTCACCATAGGTAGGGCCCTTCCTGCAGCATGCCATGGGGTAGGAGGGGGAGGACGTGCCCCTAGAGCTACCAAAATCAAAATGCCTTGCCCCATCCGGTTCTTCGATGGCGGCCTCAAAACCGACAGAATTAGGTCGCCTCACCTCGTCTGGCCTTCAGCGGCGGCCCTAGAGCCAGCAGAAACAGGTCGCCCTGCTCTATCTGAGCCCTCGACGGTGCCTCTAGAGTCAATGGGAGGCAGGTGTTCTTATTCATTCGAGCCCTCCGAGACGAGGGAGGGCTTGAAGCGGCAACGTGCCGATGAGGAGCAGTTGAGGTCAGGCAAGCCGGCCCCAAAATAGCCTCACATGATGGCATCAAGGTGAGTCAAGAGTTTTTTCGTCCTTTTGTCATAATGAATTTTTGTCATGAACTGACCGTAATGTCCCTTGCAGCATCGGAGTATGGCTCGCTCTGAAAATGATCCTCCTCTAGCAACCACACTAGGAGCCAATTGGCGCCACGCTGGTGGTGAGCATGAGTGGCGTTGGGCGGCCACGACATCGACTGGGGAGGTGCAACCGATGGATGCATCCATGGGAGAGCAGGCGATGGAGGGCATGTCCGGGGTGCCCGTGGCAAGCGTGGCATGGCCAGTCGTGTCCTTGATGTTGCAGGCAGAGGTGGCATGGCTGGAGCCATGTCCATGTAGGTGGCCATGTTTGTGGTGGGGCAGACAGAAGGGGGCACACTCAAGACATCCTTCGCAGATGTGGTGATAGGGCAGGCCTTCATGTCCGCATTACCCACCCCCTCTATCGCTAGAGGAGCCACTCTAGAGGAGCTACCACCGCAAGAGAGGTCGGCATCACTTGAGGTCGGTGTGGGGACATCCTGGTCTCTGGTCCGAGTGGCTGCCCTTAATTAAGCAGCAGAGAGGGAATAAGGGAGCATCCACACGGAGGTTGGGGATGCGGTTTACGCCCTGACCACCATGCTGAGCTCGATGCGTGACATTGTCACTCTGGTTGGTTAGGTATGATATGACCATGCTTCCAACCCCCATGTTCTCTTTCCATGCCTCTAAGTCTCGTCTTCTTCTTAGATCCTTATGGCCGATAGCCGGTAGAAGTCCTAGTTCCTTGCTGAGGAGATGCGGCGGAGTGAGGGGCTGGCCACACAGCTCGCTACCGCCCATCAGGAGGTGGCTAAGCATGCCCCTGCCACCTAGGAGGTGGCTAACCTCTGAGTCAGGGAGAAGGATGCTCGTGACAACGCCCGTGAGGCCGAGGAGAAGCTCGCGGCCCTAATCAATAGGACGCGCACAGACGCCATGGAGGCCGAGCAGCTACGGAAGGAGTAGGACGATTTGCTCTGGGCCATAGAGGAGCTCTACGCGAGGATTGACCTGGCTCACCTAGAGCATGTCGATGCTCGACCACCCTGAGGATTAGCTTTAGAGGGAGATGGACCTGAAGGTTGTAGGCGAGGGTGTGTCCGCCGGGCTCACCGTGGAGGTCGGTGAACGCCAAGAAGAGGTCTAGCGCCTAGAGGCCGAGGTGACCCGGTAGCACGATGAAGTGCACAGGCTTCAGGTGGATGTGGATGGTAAGTCTCCAGTTTCCCTTGTTGTCTTTCTCCCTAGAATCCATGGTAATCCTTTTGACATGGTCGGTACATGACTTGGGCAGGTCTCGACGACAAGCTCAAGGGCGGAGGTGGTGAAGACCACAGTCTAGAGAAAGAGCTCAGCGAGGTGAAGGACACCCTCTAGAAGGAGAGCGACGAACATGACAACCTACTGAAAGGTCGAGATGGCGAACTAGAGAGGGGGGGTAAATAGTCCTTTCTAAATTTAATCGCATCGGCTAACCAAAACAAATGCAGGAATTCAAACTAGCCAAGACTACACCTATCTATCTATGTTTTCTAGCACCTTGCAAGATCCTAATTAGGTAACAAAGGTGTCAGGCTAGTTAGAGCTCACCTACCCAATTCAAGGAATAAGGTCACACAAACCTATGCCACAAGTATTTTTAGCAACGTGGGAGCTCCTACACATGCTAGTAAGCAAAAGCATGAAGCCACCTAGGCTCACTAGCAATGTTCAATAACAAGGCAACCAATGCCAAATTAGAGAGCGCTAATACTTAGCTACACAAACTAAGCTATGTGACTAACAAGGTTATACAAACCTAAATTAGCCATGCAAAGGAGCTATTTCTATGCTACACAAGCAAGAAGGTAATTAGTGAGCTACACAAGTGAGCTACACAAGCTAACTAATTACAAGAGCAACTACACAAGCACAATCTATATGAAAGTAATCACAAGCTTGTGTAAGGGGATTGCAAACCAACTAGGAAGAACAATGTTGACACAGTGATTTTCTCTCGAGGTTCATGTGCTTGCCAACACTGCTATGTCCCTATTGTGTCGACCTGCTCACTTGGTGGTTTGGCGGCTAATTGGCATCACCCACCAAGCCTGCACAGTCGGGCACCGCAAGAACCTACCCCGAAAATGAGGGTAGCTCAATGACACTGTTCAACTAGAGTTGCTCTTCGTGGCTCCCGCTGGGGCAAGCACAATGCCCTTCACAAAGCTCTTCTCCGGAGCATCGCACAATCTTCTTGCAGACTTCGACGGAGACCACCACCAAGCCATCTAGGAGGTGGCAACCTAGTGCCACTCGATGCAACCTTATGATGCAATCGCACTAGAATCGCTCTCTCACATAATCGGATGATCACTATCAAGTATATGTGAGATAGATGGCCCCTAAGCACTCTCAAGCATAGACACAAAGTCCCCTGAGGTGTTCTCTCTCAGCCATGGCTGAGACACCCTTCTATTTATAGCCCCACAGGATAAACTAGCCATTACCCCTTCACTGGGCAAAACTCAGGACGACCAGATGCTTCGGTCGTATCGACCGGACGCACCCTACCAGCATTCGGTCAATGGATGGCTACCATGTCATCCCCATCTTCAAATACTAAGTGACCAATCACAATGGTTAAGTTATGACCAGACGCAGCACAGTGAAGATGACTGAACATAGGACCCCAGTGTCCGGTCACTTCCAGTATGGTTCCAGTCACGATCGGACATGTCCGGTCACACCCGACCGGATGTGCCCAGCGTCTGATCACTCTCCCTCTTCTCTGTTGCGCCCCCACATCAGCATGACCAGACACTAAACAATGTTCAGTCAGAGTCCAGTCGCCTGCGTCCGGTCACAGGCCGAGAGTACCACCTTCTTTTATAATTGACCGAACACTGCTCCCTAGAGTCCGATCACCACATGACCAGCGTCCGATGCATTCTGTGAAGCCCTGTCTTTTCTATATAGGGAGCCGGTGACACTCTGCCAGTAAAGTTTTGAACCCTTGCTCCCAAGTGCTAAACACAATGTGTATCACCTTTGTGTATGTGTGTTAGCATATTTTCATAAACATTTGCAAGGGTATTAGCCACTTAACTTGCCATGCCACTCGATCCTAGCAATGATGCAAAGTTAGATTACTCAAGTGGCACTAGATGACTGATATGCAAACAAGTTTGCCCTCTTGATAGTATGGCCATCTATCCTAAACCTAGTCATCAACTTCTCTACACACCTATGATCGATGAAATGAAATACCCTAGGTTATACCTTTGCCTTACGCATTCTATTTCATCTCCTCCAATGTCGATGCAACACATGCACCAACATGATCAACAATGATATGATCCACTTCATATCATCACGTGATCATATTGGTTCATCGATCTTGACTTCACTTGCTTTTCACCATTGCCTTCGTACATCGACGCCAAGTCTTGCTCAAGCTTCACCGCCACGCGATCCATCGCTCTAAAGCCTCTGACTTGCCCTTCACGCTTGCAACTGGTCCATCAAGTCAAGTCATATCTTGATCTTCTCCACCTTGATCACATGACTCCATGTCATGTCTCATGTGCAATAAGCTCCTTCATCATCACATGTGTGAGCTTTGCAAAATCTTTGAGCCCTCATCCCCGTCATGGCATATGTTGCTCACACACATGTACCTATGGACTAATCACCTATGTATCCCACTTAAACACATTAGTCCACCTAAGGTTGTCACTCAATTACCAAAACCAAACAAGGACCTATCACCTGCGCGTCGCCATCTAGTTGGTTGCGCGAGCTCAAGCTGGCCCCAAATCAGGAGACAAGCTCGCTCGTGGTTTGCGCCACCTAGATCATAGACCGAGCATGTGATATGGCATGGGGTGTGCTCGGCTTTGGCATTCACTGATCGTTCGCGATCGCCCGTTCTCATTATGAGAACATCAATCTAGCGATGATGAGCCAAGGCTTCACGCCCGTCTATACCAACACCGAGCTGGACGACATCGAGAAGGAGGTGGCCCCCCTAGCACATGACCTTTCTACCAAGATATAAGATGAAATCATCCCCCCGAGGGGTTAGTTTAGTCAGATAGGTCAGGTGGCACATTTGTAATATGCGGACAAGTTCTAACCCTTCTGTTTTGTCTAAACAAGCTTGTTCTTTCGTTTCGGTTGAACAAATTTTTTCTTTCTCCCTTTTTATGTGTAAAAAGGGTAAAAGTGCTCTTACCCTTCCTATTATTAAGATTGTAGAGCTCGAGGTGTGGGTGAAAAACTCTAATCACGCTGGTCAGCAACAGTGTTGTAGCCACTGGGGTGTAGGTTTCTTGCAGTCCGACTAGTTTTACTCAGCGTTCATTTCCACAAACCTTGCCTCTAGGTTTTTAACATGAGAAAGGGTCAGGCATGGAAACTGTTCTAGAAAGGGCATACATATATCCTTATCGCCCCCCCCCCCCGAGTGAGGCCCGACCCCTTGCCATTGCTGGGGTCAGGTTTCACTAAAGATCGAGACGATAGAGAAACTAGTAAGAGAAAGCGTTTTTTATTTTAGAATCATTATTCTTAGTTTTTATACGTACCCCCTCCCTAGGATGCATGCCATCATCCTGCAATCATGTATTCGGTCTCCTAGCGAGTCCAACTTCCCTTGAGCCCCCGCGCAATGCAGGGGTCTGGTCGAGGGGTTAGCTCATCTTTGTAATTGTCATCCCTCATGCGCCCAGGTACTAGCCACTAGTGGGCCAATCCCTTTCCACTCCTCACTCTAAGGGTGCCCCATAGCGGCTGTGAACCCATTAGAGGGCCAGCCTTCGAACTCCTGGGCCTGAATGGGTCGTAGGAGCATTTTTAGCTTTGTATCCCACCTTACCTTGAGACGGTTCTCATGCCTGTCTACACCAACGCCGAGCTAGATGACATCAAGAAGGAGGTGGCCCCTCTGGCACATGACTTATCTATAGAGATAGAGGATGAGATCATCCCCAAGAAATTAGGTAGGTAGATAAGCCAGGCGACAAACTTGTAATAAGTGGACAAGCTCTTATATTTCGTTTTGGCCAAACAGATTTTTAGCTCTTCTCTCCTTTTTGTACAAAAAGGTTAATGTGTTTTGACCCTTTCCATTGTTAAGGCTGTAAAGCTTAGGGTGCTGGTAAAAAAACTCTGATCACGCTGATGAGCAAAAATGCCATAGCCACTGGGGCGTAGGTTTCTTGTAGTCCAACCAGTTTTACTCAGCGTTCGTTTCTGCAACCCTTACTTCTAGATCTTAACATGGGAAAGGGACAGGCATAGCGAAAGTTTGCCAGGTAGATATACTCTTTGATATGTTTTGACTCTTTCTGTAGTTAAGGCTAAAAGCCGCACTAGAATCGCTCTCTCACATAATCGGATGATCACTATCAAGTATATGTGAGATAGATGGCCCCTAAGCACTCTCAAGCATAGACACAAAGTCCCCTGAGGTGTTCTCTCTCAGCCATGGCTGAGACACCCTTCTATTTATAGCCCCACAGGATAAACTAGCCATTACCCCTTCACTGGGCAAAACTCAGGACGACCAGATGCTTCGGTCGTATCGACCGGACGCACCCTACCAGCATTCGGTCAATGGATGGCTACCATGTCATCCCCATCTTCAAATACTAAGTGACCAATCACAATGGTTAAGTTATGACCAGACGCAGCACAGTGAAGATGACTGAACATAGGACCCCAGTGTCCGGTCACTTCCAGTATGGTTCCAGTCACGATCGGACATGTCCGGTCACACCCGACCGGATGTGCCCAGCGTCTGATCACTCTCCCTCTTCTCTGTTGCGCCCCCACATCAGCATGACCAGACACTAAACAATGTTCAGTCAGAGTCCAGTCGCCTGCGTCCGGTCACAGGCCGAGAGTACCACCTTCTTTTATAATTGACCGAACACTGCTCCCTAGAGTCCGATCACCACATGACCAGCGTCCGATGCATTCTGTGAAGCCCTGTCTTTTCTATATAGGGAGCCGGTGACACTCTGCCAGTAAAGTTTTGAACCCTTGCTCCCAAGTGCTAAACACAATGTGTATCACCTTTGTGTATGTGTGTTAGCATATTTTCATAAACATTTGCAAGGGTATTAGCCACTTAACTTGCCATGCCACTCGATCCTAGCAATGATGCAAAGTTAGATTACTCAAGTGGCACTAGATGACTGATATGCAAACAAGTTTGCCCTCTTGATAGTATGGCCATCTATCCTAAACCTAGTCATCAACTTCTCTACACACCTATGATCGATGAAATGAAATACCCTAGGTTATACCTTTGCCTTACGCATTCTATTTCATCTCCTCCAATGTCGATGCAACACATGCACCAACATGATCAACAATGATATGATCCACTTCATATCATCACGTGATCATATTGGTTCATCGATCTTGACTTCACTTGCTTTTCACCATTGCCTTCGTACATCGACGCCAAGTCTTGCTCAAGCTTCACCGCCACGCGATCCATCGCTCTAAAGCCTCTGACTTGCCCTTCACGCTTGCAACTGGTCCATCAAGTCAAGTCATATCTTGATCTTCTCCACCTTGATCACATGACTCCATGTCATGTCTCATGTGCAATAAGCTCCTTCATCATCACATGTGTGAGCTTTGCAAAATCTTTGAGCCCTCATCCCCGTCATGGCATATGTTGCTCACACACATGTACCTATGGACTAATCACCTATGTATCCCACTTAAACACATTAGTCCACCTAAGGTTGTCACTCAATTACCAAAACCAAACAAGGACCTATCACCTGCGCGTCGCCATCTAGTTGGTTGCGCGAGCTCAAGCTGGCCCCAAATCAGGAGACAAGCTCGCTCGTGGTTTGCGCCACCTAGATCATAGACCGAGCATGTGATATGGCATGGGGTGTGCTCGGCTTTGGCATTCACTGATCGTTCGCGATCGCCCGTTCTCATTATGAGAACATCAATCTAGCGATGATGAGCCAAGGCTTCACGCCCGTCTATACCAACACCGAGCTGGACGACATCGAGAAGGAGGTGGCCCCCCTAGCACATGACCTTTCTACCAAGATATAAGATGAAATCATCCCCCCGAGGGGTTAGTTTAGTCAGATAGGTCAGGTGGCACATTTGTAATATGCGGACAAGTTCTAACCCTTCTGTTTTGTCTAAACAAGCTTGTTCTTTCGTTTCGGTTGAACAAATTTTTTCTTTCTCCCTTTTTATGTGTAAAAAGGGTAAAAGTGCTCTTACCCTTCCTATTATTAAGATTGTAGAGCTCGAGGTGTGGGTGAAAAACTCTAATCACGCTGGTCAGCAACAGTGTTGTAGCCACTGGGGTGTAGGTTTCTTGCAGTCCGACTAGTTTTACTCAGCGTTCATTTCCACAAACCTTGCCTCTAGGTTTTTAACATGAGAAAGGGTCAGGCATGGAAACTGTTCTAGAAAGGGCATACATATATCCTTATCGCCCCCCCCCCCCGAGTGAGGCCCGACCCCTTGCCATTGCTGGGGTCAGGTTTCACTAAAGATCGAGACGATAGAGAAACTAGTAAGAGAAAGCGTTTTTTATTTTAGAATCATTATTCTTAGTTTTTATACGTACCCCCTCCCTAGGATGCATGCCATCATCCTGCAATCATGTATTCGGTCTCCTAGCGAGTCCAACTTCCCTTGAGCCCCCGCGCAATGCAGGGGTCTGGTCGAGGGGTTAGCTCATCTTTGTAATTGTCATCCCTCATGCGCCCAGGTACTAGCCACTAGTGGGCCAATCCCTTTCCACTCCTCACTCTAAGGGTGCCCCATAGCGGCTGTGAACCCATTAGAGGGCCAGCCTTCGAACTCCTGGGCCTGAATGGGTCGTAGGAGCATTTTTAGCTTTGTATCCCACCTTACCTTGAGACGGTTCTCATGCCTGTCTACACCAACGCCGAGCTAGATGACATCAAGAAGGAGGTGGCCCCTCTGGCACATGACTTATCTATAGAGATAGAGGATGAGATCATCCCCAAGAAATTAGGTAGGTAGATAAGCCAGGCGACAAACTTGTAATAAGTGGACAAGCTCTTATATTTCGTTTTGGCCAAACAGATTTTTAGCTCTTCTCTCCTTTTTGTACAAAAAGGTTAATGTGTTTTGACCCTTTCCATTGTTAAGGCTGTAAAGCTTAGGGTGCTGGTAAAAAAACTCTGATCACGCTGATGAGCAAAAATGCCATAGCCACTGGGGCGTAGGTTTCTTGTAGTCCAACCAGTTTTACTCAGCGTTCGTTTCTGCAACCCTTACTTCTAGATCTTAACATGGGAAAGGGACAGGCATAGCGAAAGTTTGCCAGGTAGATATACTCTTTGATATGTTTTGACTCTTTCTGTAGTTAAGGCTAAAAGCTTGGGGTGTGGGCAAAAACTCTGATCATGCTAGTGAGCAAAAACACCGTAGCCGCTAGGGCGTAGGTTTCTTGCAGTCCGACCAGTTTTACTCAATGTTTGTTTTTGCAACCCTTGTTTCTAGATCTTAATGTGAGAAAGGGTCAGGCATAGAGAATGTCTACTAGATAGATATACTCTTATTAGCCCCTGAGTGAGGCCCAACCCCTTACCATTGCTAGGGTCGAGTGTCACTAAAGATCGAGGAGTTGATAGCGAAAACCAATAAGAGAAAGCGTACGTAAATTAAGGGTAAAAGCGACATAGATGTTCGATGTTCCAGGTGTTGGCGGAGACTTTGCTATCGATGGTCTTGAGCTTATAGGTGCCTAGTCAGAGCACCTCCACGACGATGAATGGTCCCTCCCACGGTGGAGAGAGCTTGTGGTGGTTCTTGTTGCTCTAGACGAGGTGGAGCACCTGGTCCCCGATGTTCAAGGCCCGACCCCATTCTCGATGGCTGTGGTACCGGCACAATGCTTGCTGGTACTTGGCCGAGCGAAGGAGGGCAACATCACATGCTTCATCTAGCTGGTCCATGGCATCCTTGAGGGACGCATCGGCTCCCTATTCGTCGTACCCCCTGACCCTCGACGCTTCATAATCGAGGTCAGTCGGGAGGATAGCCTCAGAACCATAGACCATGAAGAATGGCATGTAGCTGGTGGCCTAGCTAGGGGTCATCCTTAGGCTTCAGAGCACTGCAAAAAGCTCTACGACCCATCATCTACCAAACTTGTTTAACCGGTTGAAGATCCTAGGCTTGAGGCCTTATAAGACCATGTCGTTCGGGCGCTTGACCTGCCTATTTGTGTGGGGGTGCGCCACGGTGGCCCAATCAATGCGGATGTGGTATTCATCACAGAATTGGAGGAACATCTTCCCGGTGAACTACAAGCCATTGTCTATGATAATAGAGTTTGGGACGTCAAAGCAATGGACGATGTCAAGGAAGAATCGCATGACTTGCTCAGACTTTATCACGGAGATCAGTCGAGCCTCTATCCACTTTGTAAATTTATCTACGGTGACAAGCAAGTGTGTATGTCCCCCAGGCACCCTCTTGAGAGGACCAACCAGATCGAGCCCCCAGACCATGAATGGCCACATGATGGGGATTGTTTGGAGTGCTTGGGCCGATAGGTGGGTCTGTCGAGCATAGTATTGACATCCTTCATAGGTGCGCACAATCTATTCAGCATCGGCAGTAGAAGCCTTGTCGGAACACGTTTCTGACCAGGGTCCTAGGCACGGCATGGTGCCCGCAGACCCCACCATGGATATCACTCAACAACTGCTTCCCTTATTTGATGGGGATGCAGCGCTACAAGATCCTGGTGTGGCTTTGCCTATAGAGCTCACCCTCAATAACGATAATGGACTTGGCGTGATGCGTGAGCTGCCGAGCCTTCATTTTGTCCATCGGTAGCGCCTCACAGAGGAGGTAGTCGAGGTAAGGCGTCCTCTAGTCAGCCAGAGGGTCGGGCTCTATCGCTGGATCCTCTTCAAGCTCCATGACTTCGGAGTCAGATGGAGCCACTGACCGGTTAGCCCCTAAGCCCAAGGTAGGCGTCCCATCACTGGTCTGTTTCAGCTCCTCGTAGCAGACCGAGGGCTTGTACTGATTGCTAGCGAAGATACTTGTCGGCATCGGCTCACGGCCGAACGCCGTTTTCACCAGCGTGTCGGCCACCTCGTTGAGACACCTCAAGATGTGATTGAGCTCAAAATTTCGAACTTGTCCTCTAGCTAGCAGACTTCTTGGCAATACACAGCCATCTTGGTGTTGTGGCAGCTTGATTCCTTCATGACTTGGTCAATAACTAGCTGAGAGTTGCCTCGGGCGTCAAGCCGTCGGATACCCAACTTGATGGCGATGTGTAGGCCATTGATTAGTGCCTCATACTCAGCCACATTGTTGGAGGAGGGGAATGGATGCAAACCATGTACCTCATGCATACCCCAAGGGAAGAAACAAAGACCAGCCTCGCACCGGTGCCTTTCTTCATCAGCGATCTATCGAAATACATTGTCCAGTACTCTTGGTCAACGACTGCTGGCGGCATTTGGATATCGGTCCACTCTACAATGAAATCAGCTAGCACTTGGGACTTGATGGCCATCCAAGGGGCATATAAAATGCCTTGACTTATCAACTCGAGTGCCCACTTCATGATTCTTCCTGTGGGATCCCAGCTTTGGACGACCTCACCGAGAGGGAAGGACATCACAATCATCACCAGATGTGACTTGAAGTAGTGACGCAACTTCCTTTTGGTGATAATGACGACGTATAGGAGTTTCTGTATTTGGGAAGTAGTGAGTCTTGGAATCAGACAAGACCTCGCTAATGAAGTACATAGGATGCTGCACTTTGAGGGTGTGTCCCTCTTCTTCTTGCTCTACCACTAGGGCGGCGTTGACCACTTGCGTGGTGGCCACAACATAGAGCAGAAGTGGTTCCCTATTGGTTGGGGGACCAGGATCAGGGCCTTTGTCAAGAGCTACTTGACCTTGTCAAGTGCCTCCTTAGCCTCAGGCGTCCATTTGAAGTGGTTGACCTTCTTTAGAAGCCGATAGAGGGGGAAACCTCAGTTCGCTGAGGCATGAGATAAAGCGGCTGAGCGCAGCGAGGCACCCTATAACTCGTTGTACCCCCTTTATGTTCTGGATCAGTCCCATCCTTATGATGGCTGAGATCTTCTCTAGGGTTGGCTTCGATGCTGCGCTCGAAGACGATAAAACCCAGCAGCATACCCCTTAGGACCCCTAAAAACACATTTCTTGAGGTTGAGTTTAATGTCGTTTGCTCAGAGTTTCACAAAGGTCTCCTCTAGGTCGGCTATGACCTGGTTAGCCCATTTGGACTTGACCATGATGTCGTCTACTGTATGCCTCAACAGTTTGCTCGATGAGGTCACCAAAACACTTGAGCATACAATGCTGATATGTAGCCCCCGCGTTTTTTAGACCAAACGGCATTGTGATGTAACAGAACGACCCGAACGGGGTGATGAAAGATGTCATGAGCTGGTCGGACTCTTTCATCATGATTCGATGGTACTTAGTGTACGCAGCAAGGAACCAAAGGGTTTTGCACCCTGAGGTCGAGTCGACTACTTGGTCTATGCGTGGCAAAGGGAATGGATCATTTGGACACGCTTTGTTGAGACCAGTGTAGTCAACACACATTCTTTATTTCCCACTCTTTTTTTGCACAAAAACAAAATTGACTAACCACTCAGGGTGGTATACTTTCTTAATAAACCCGGCCGCCAAAAGCTTCGCAATCTCCTCGCCGATGGCCCTGTGTTTCTCCTCATCGAAGCAACATAGGCGCTGCTTCACCAGCTTGGAGCCTGGCCTGATCTTCAAGGCGTGCTCGGTGACTTCTCTCAGAATGCCTGGTATGTCTAAGGGTTTCCACGCAAAGATGTCTCTGTTGGTTCAGAGGAAGTCGGTGACATCAGGCAGCTCGTTGCACTACCAGAAGAAGCACCGAATGTACCCACGAAGGTCTGCCCAACTTTGGATTCGGTTGGGCAGAAGGTGTTCCAACCATATTCGCGCCGAATCGACCAGGAACAATGGAAGGTTGCAGATAATGAAATTGTCACTATCCTCTCCATCGGCTTGGTAAGCAAACTGATAATCCTCGAGCCATAGTCTAGTGTTTGTCTCCCCAGAGTATTTCAAGATGTTGGTCAACGATCGGTACCGTGGTGGGAAGACGACGTTGAGGATGTGTCGGCCAAAAGCCTAAGGTCCTGGCAAGTCGGGGCTCGGGCTTTGGTCCTCGCCATTGTTGTAGCGTCCGCCACGATGAGGGTGGTAGCCGTGGCTAGCCTCCTCTCTCTTGTCGTCGTGGGCACGCCTACGGGCATCTCGTGTGTTGCGCGTGTCATAGTAGAGGCTGAGACACTCATGCACCGGGATCACGGTGCGTGGCCTGCCGCCTTGCTGTGCCTGGTGGACTAACACATCTCTATCGGGTCACTCTGAGGGCGCGCCCTGGCTGGCACCAAGCTCACGTCATTGGGATAGCGAGCTCTCGGCTTGCTGCATCACTACACGCTCAAGTAGTGTGCGAATCTCGCGATGGGCCTGATGATCCTCGAGCGTCACGGGCCTTAGAAGCCCTCAGAGCAAGGCCGCCATGGCAGCAATGTTCTGGCTTGCCCGGGTGAAGTGTGGGAGGGCTTCATCGTCCTCGATGATCCTCCAGTTCACATCATAGGCCACGACAAGTGCACGCCCATTGTCTCCGTGGCGCTTGATCTCTCGCTCGAGCTCCGTGCGTTCCTGCTCAAGCTGGAGTCATGCTTCTTTGAGCTCTTGGTGTCGTGCCCTCAGCTGCTCTACCCATAGGCGAGGTGGGGCCCCTGTGTCCCCCTCAACCTCGCTGTCGAGGTCATCTGTTGGGGTAGCCCCTCTCTCATGGATGCTTTTGATGTATCCCTCGGTGGTACCTGCCATGAAACATTCTCGCGAGGGGTGATGGCTCCCCATGCTAGAGTCAGAGTGGGAGGGTGACTCTGATTCTCCCGCTAGAAGGTCATGGAAAGATTCCATGATGTATTTGGTCATCTCCATAAACTCGTCGTTCGTAGGGGATAGGGGCGTGCGTTGCGCCACAAGATGGCCAACTATCTCTATGGCATTGCGTATATCGAATGGGAGCATTGTCGGGGCACTTTGGATGAGGTATTCTAGGGAGAGCGGCCCTCCTCCAGCAAGATGCATCATGACGTTAGCGAATGAGAAGGTGAGGCGTCCTAGGTCCTCTCGGGATGGTCGGGGTCCTAGGAGGGTTCTGAGCTGGCGCTCTAGCCTTTCGTAATCGAAGTCGAGGAGCTAGTCGCTCCCGAGGGGTGCAGGCCTCCGGTGCGTGCAGCTGCAGCTCCTCAAGCGCCTCGGCGATCGCGTTGAGGCCAGCGGAGCGGAGAGGTTGGACGGCGGCGAAAACCTGTGCCAACTCTCCCTCTGTCGTAATGATGAAGTCTAGGTTCCCAAAGCGCACGTGCACGCCCAGGATCCAACTAACACCGTGACTAGCCATCTGAGGCCTGATGGGGACGTCGAGACATGCAAAAATCCCCTACCTAGCACGTCAACTGTCAGTGTTTTCGTACCACTGATGAGTAAATTTGTATTTGTGCGTCTGACTCGGATGGTGTGCTCGGAGGACACAAAGGTTTATACTGGTTCGGGCGAAATGTCCCTACGTCTAGTTTGCTGCTGCTCGTGTTAACGGCACTTGATTTGCAGTAGGGGTTACAAACAGGCGAGAGAGAGAAAGGATCCCAAGTCTCTAGTGGAAGGAGTGAACAGGTGTTGAGAGCTCGATTGCCACTCAGTCGTGCGCTCGTGTCGTGCTCTTGTGTTTTCTTGATCTTGTGTGTCTTCTTCCTCTCCCTTCATGGGGTGCCCTGCTTCCTCTTTTATAGGCGAAGAGAAAGCACGGGTTATAGAGGAGAAAAAGAAGAATGACCAGAGAGAGAAGAAAGCTTCCAAGGTTGTCGAGTCCTTTTTCTCCTTCATGTGGGTCCCACCTATCCGGTTGATGTCAATAGGGACAGCTCCATGTCGCGGCCCTGTTCGTCACTAGCGCCAGACGCAGGTGTCATCTGCCGATCATGGCGTTCCACTCCATCCCGGTGGACGTCGTAGTGAACTAACGCGCCTTTCAGCGTCCGTACGAGGATTAGGCAGAACAGTACCGGCACGCCCAATACTATTCTTGATGTGAATCGCCTAGTATGGCCCGTCATGGCCACGGGTTATATCGAGGCGTGCCAGCCTCTTTCCTGGTGTCAGAGTTTTGACCCAGGCCCATACGCTTGGACCTGGAGTGGTTAGTGGCGGTATGGATCCCCATCGGACGAGACAGAACCTGCGTCCTCGAGGTCGGGCGAGCCGGAGCCCGCGTCCTTGGGGTCGGGCGAGACGGAGCCCGTAGCCTTAGGATCGGACGAGACGGAGCACGAACCCAAGGGGTCGGGCGAGACGGAGCACGCGACCTTAATGTCGGGCGAGACCTTTTAATACGTCTCGAGCCATCCGGGGAAGTCAGCGTGGACGCTAATTTCCTTGCTTTGGGTATGCCAGACAGCAACGTTGCAAATATAAAAAGTTTAGATAACCATAAATTACACGTACTCTAGCTGCCCACTTCTATAAGTATTAATATACACAACAATACAACTTCAGTGAAAAAATATGGTTGATTTTTTTTTTGAAAAAATCAATCAGTATTGTACTAGGGGAGGGTGGGGGTTGCCCCCCTTCAAATCGCCTCCCTGAACCCTGAACGTAACTGAAACATTATGACATATCTATATTGGTACCATATTTGTAAGCACAATTATTTTATTAATAAAAATACTACTACACTATAATTGTTTGATAAGATGGTTCAACATGCTGAGCTCAGAAGTTTACTGAAGACTAAAAACGGGACTATGACGTCCATGGTCTGTAATATTCATTTTGATTGAAAAATGGTTATTATGCTCAAAGATTAATATTCTCTTGAGGTTACCACTGTTAGTCTCTCCTAGATCCCACTTCAATCACTAACGCTGATTTTAGGCACCATGATGCAACCATAAATGATTGTCCGTGTCTACGACAAAAAATCCTTATTTTCAATAAAATAAAAAATGGGAGTTTGAATAAAAGATACAATAACAAGCATATTAGTTTCAACTTAACTTGACGATAAAATAATTATGGCACAAAATAAGATCAAATCTTGAAAGCCAAAATATAGTTTTATGACATTATGAGACATGGGTTGCAATAAGAGCCACCATAAGTTAAGGTTTCAACTAAATGTATATTGAAACACATGGAGATTCCATACATAGGAAGAAAAGATATCGATATAGAAGGAATATATATATATACATAGATAAATTTATCATGACCAGATACAAATCACATAATATCTATATGTTAGATGAACAAAAAGGTGAGCACACTATACGGATAACTAATTTAATTGGTTCTAGGTATTAAACAAGAACTACTAATGCTTATTATCTCAGGATTCTAGCATGTGTAAAGAACGGATGGATGGACTAGCCAATATTTTTGTAAAAGAGATGTCAATTTCTTTTTACCAGGTGCAATTAATCTGTTTCATTTCATTAAGCAAATTGGGTACATCATCCTAAAATTAATTCATGGTAAATCTTAATCTTCATATATTTTTTCAGTAAAGGAAATTGTTCTAGCTTTTTGCATCATCCAATACATATTTCACATCCAAAAATTATTCATACACACAGTACATATATGTCTCTGCTGTCGTACTCGAAAAAGGTTCCTTTTCTTTTTTTTTTCACCCAAAAGAAGAGCATATATATTTGGACTTAGAAAAGATGCATGCATATATTGTACTCACACATCCTTGTCACAGATGTTGACGTAAATGTTCCTATATTGCATACTGATGATGATGACTCATTTGAAGAAGGACCTGAGATATATAAGTATATGGATGGGGCCAACAAGCAAGTGGACAGTTGTGGCTGCTAGCTAGCTAAACCACATGATTTACCATTTCCCTCGCGTTCTTGCCTTCTTGACCATTAGCCCGTGACGTTGCCTACCCAGCTATGTACTTCGCTACAGCTGCCTTGTACTACTCGCTTGTCGGTGACGTAGGACGGTAGATAGACAGGATGATTACTGCCTATGCACGCGATACAACAATTCGTTTCGAACGAAATAACAGCGACGTCGTCGGCATCCGTACGAATATACTTTCAAAAAAAAAAATTCCATCCGGCATGGCCAGATAGCCCCGTGTATTCCGACAGAAGATCTTTTCATACAAATCGAGAAAACTCCTACCTTTGTAAAAAAAAATGTATTTCTCAGTATTTTGAGGAAGTCAATCGATCTAAACTTTGACTAAAATTTATATAAAAAAGTATAAACATTTTTTATACAAAATAAGTACATAAGATTATTTATAGAATATATTTTTATAATAAATTTTATTTAAAGACATAAATGTTAATGTTATTTACTATAAATTTGGTTAAACCTACTCTCAATTAACTGGCACGATACCATAATTGCATTTTTTTTATAGAGGGAGTACTCCATAGCGTTAAGCATTTAGTACTAGCTACACTAGTAGAAAAACGACTCGCAGTTCCGGTTCTCAACCTCCATGTAATCCCGGTTTTGAAACTGGGACTATGAAATCGAGACTAAATGTCTTAATTTTTAGGTCTTAATTTTTAGTTCCGGTTCCTCCAATCGGGACTAAAGGTGTTTATTAGGTAAAAAAAAGTTGGAGCTGTGGAGATTCGAACCTACGACCTCCCACTTCAGCTCTTGCACGTGTTACCATCTCACCTACCACCACACATCTTACTTAGATAAGATACTCTTTCCTTTTAAATTTAGTTTGAAGACACCTTTAGTCCGGGTTTTAGACACAAACCGGGACTAAAGGTACCTTTAGTTCGGGTTCGTGTCTCAAACCGGGACTAAAGATTCTCGCACTTTTAGCCGTTGGGCAGGGATCTTTAGCCCCGGTTGGAGCTACCAACCGGGACTAAAGGTTTTTCTAGTCCCGAGCGCGAAAAATACCGGGACTAAAGCCAAATTTCAAAGTAGATCAAAGGTCGTTTCTCTACTAGGTAGCTTCTTGGTTCGAATTAAGAAATTAAGGTTTGTGCTAGCTACAAAACTGCGTAGTGTTAAGTTTCTAGTACTAATTAAGTAAGTACCTTTCTTGGTTCAAAGAATGGTTTGTGCTAGCTAACTAGTAGCTGTCGACATAGATTATATATTTAATCTCTGATGGATCGGAGCATGTTGCATTGGTAGATTTATTTTAACTCTACCGTGTTAGCTAGCTGTTGCATTTTTTTTTTCTAGTGGCTGGATGATGGCTTCATCAAGCGGTCCAAAAGGTTATTATTTATATTATATAAAAATAAACAACAGAGCAAATGGTTGGTCTGCAGAAGAGATCAAGTGAAGGTCGACAAAGATGAGAGTCCAAAGAATAATGTCCGATCCATCAAACAAAATGACAGTTGACACGGGACAAATAGTTGATGGCCGTGCGTGAAAGAGAAAGAGCGTGCGTGTGATGTCACTTGACTCAACACCCTACTGCATTAATTGGGTTGGGTTGGGTTGCCGAAAAGAACAAAACAGGTTAGCACGCACTACCGGCCTTAGAACGTTACCGCCAAGAACAAAACAGGTTTACGTCTAGGGTACACTCAGCAACATACCGCCAAGAACGTTCTTAGTTAGTTTAGTTTTATCTTAAACATCATATATTTCAATGCAGTGTGGGAATATATATGTCAAACAAACTAAATTTTATCGCTAGCTAGGACGGTACCTAGCAAGCCCTAGTGATTGATTACAAATGTATAGATTTGTTGTTCAAAGTATAAAAGCAAGGAATAAACAGAGCACAATTTGATTATTACGTCGTAAAACTACCAAACTAATTAAGCAATACCAAACTTTGTGCAGAGTAGTTGCCTTAAACCAGAATAGGAGACATATAAACTGCACACCTTGTGTACTGAACTTTGCTTTTATTTTAATTCAATTTTGGTAGGGGCTCAAGCCCCTCCTGCTCCTTTCAAAAAAAACTCCACACATAAAGTGAAAAAATATCTCAAATACCATATTTTATACTTTTTTACAAAGAAAAGTTTTCTCCTGCTTACTTAGAACAAAAGTAATAAAAAGTGACATTTTAAACTTATTCTAGCTACACGTGCTTAAAAATACCATATTTAGTACTCCCTTCTCTTTTAAATTACAAGTCACTTTGACTTTTTTAATACATAGATTTTGCTATGTATCTAGACATACTTTATATCTAGATACCTAAGCGAAGAACAAAACAATGTCCTTCTTGTTTTTGCACCCTAAGCTCCTGATGCATTGGGTTGGGTTGGGTTGCCGAAACGAACAAAACAGGTCAGCATGCACTACTGCCTTAGACAACGTTTACGTCTAGCGTACACTCAGCAAACATACCGCCAAGAACGTTACTTAACTAGTTTAGTTTTATCTTAAACATCATATATTTCAAAGCAGTGTGGGAATGTATATATCAAACAAATCAAATTTTATCATCGCTAGGACGGTACCCTAGTGATTGATTACAAATGTATGGAATTGGTGTTCAAAGTATAAAAGCAAGAAGTAGATAGAGCGTAGTTTGATCATTACGTCATAAAACAACAAACTAATTAAGAACTAATTAAGCTATACCAAATTTTGTACAGAGTTGCCAAACACCGGAACAGGAGACATCTAAACTGCACTTAAAGTGGAAAAAGCTACCATATTTTTGTACTTTTTACAGAGAAAAGGGTTTCTCCCACTTAGAACAAAATGTGATAAAAAAAGTGAAGTTTTAACGCATTCTAGCTAGAGACGTGCCTGGCAATACCGTATCTTATTTTTTTAGATATAATGTTGTTGGAGGGTATACAGACAACAGAGAAGCGGGAAAAGGATCAGTCTCAGGCAATTCTCACAGGCCCAGAGGATAGTTGAAACCGTGGGCTCAGTTAAAGCTGCAGAAAACAATTGGGCTAGGCTAATTTGCCAGAAACCAAAAGGAATGGGCCATCGCTTTCCAGTCTCTAACGAGCAAAGGAACCGTTAAGAGGGAGTCCAATGGGCTGAACCATTACGAGGGAGGGACAGACGATGAGGTGGATCCAGGGCCAGACTCAATCGTGGGCTCACCGTCGAGGCCACCAGAAACCGGAGCTCGGAGGGCATCTGAACTCGGATCTCGCGAGCTGAACTCTGCTGGCACGCCCTGAATCGTACTTATTAACTGAATGAACAGTATTTTTTCTTAGGCCTTGATTAGATCGTAAGTTTTCTGAACCTGATGAATAGTACCACTTTTGTCTTATTTGGCAAATATTGTCTAATTGTGGACCAACTAGGCTCAAAAGATTCATCTCGTGATTTCCAACTAAACTGTGTAATTAGTTATTTTTTTACCTACATTTAATGCTCCATGCAAGCGGCTAAAAATTGATGTGATGGAGAGAGAGTGAAAAAACTTGGAATTTGGAGGTAATCTAAACAAGGCCTTATAACAAATTAGTCAGGGGACATTGCAGCCTAGCGAACGGGCTACTACGACTGAATATAAAACTGGCCATCTTCTTCAAGCTGCTACTAGCTGCCAAACAGTCTGACCCAGAAACTCAAGATTAAATTATTACTGGCACGCCAAACCGGAATTGCCCTGTTCACCAGGAGAAATTCAGAGGAATTTAAATGAATCTGAAGGAATTTGAAAGAGTATGAACAGTGAAAACCATTCATGAACAGTGAATTGGTTTCCTTACCAGCGGAACGGCGCCAATATAGCACGCACGCAGTAGGTGACAAACGAGTTGCACGCTAGCTAGCTGACAGGGTGACGTGGCTTATTACGAGCCCCTCGTCCCCTCTCCTCAGAAGCCGACAAGGCAATTATAAAAGCTCTCTTTGGCAGTGTGCAAGTCGGCTTATATATTTACAGTGTTCGTGCGCTGGAGTAGAAGCGGGTGAAACTGAAACCTAATTCATCTTTATAAAGAAAAAAAATAGATCCTCTCATTGCTTGCCCTACATTTACGGTGTTTGAAAGGTAGAAACCGAAGTGAAGTGGAGCCCTGCCAAAGAGTACTCCATAAAAATAGGCTCTAGAAGTAGAATACCGTCGTATTGCTACTGCTGCCCCGTTAATTTTTATTGGGGGCCGGATGGAGGAGTACCCCCTTGGATCCATCGCTAGAATTCTGGGCCGGTTTCGTGTACACGGGTGAACAGTGTGGGATCCTGTGCACGCCTGCACGCGCCGGTGCGCCCGCCCACGGATCCCCAGTTCCCCACCCACCTCGCCAGCACATGCCTGCCGGCCCCGTTCCCCGCGCGCGCAGCCATCTCGTCGCCCGAATTATTTATTTTTCAGTCTTTTATTTAAAAAAATATTCACAAACCCCAGTTGCCCAACCTAAACGCGGCACCTATTCTATTGTTTGGGTCACGGCACAGGGGAAAGGTCACGGACGCAAAACTTGCCTTCTCCAACAGCCAAGAGGGCTGCATCGCGCCCATCGACGACCATGGAGCGACGAATGGCGTCGTCCACGACCTCGCTCGACGCCGAGCCCACACTGGCCCCGCCCGCCCACGCCGCCGCGTTGCCCGCGCCGCCGCGCGCTCCCGCGCTTCCTTCCTCCTCTGTCCGATGGCTGCCGCCCAGGAGCCCTCCAACCGCCGGCGAGCTGACCGCCGATACCTTGCGCCACCGTCCCAAGGCCGTCGCGCCGCTCGGAGATGGAGGCCCGCCGCTCACCGCGCCGGAGCCGAGCGTCACCAGGAGCCCCGCCCCTCGCCTTCCTCGCCTGGGCCAAGGCCATCGCCATCGCCCCTCTGCTCTGTCTCTTCCCCTCTGCTCTTCTCCCTCTGCGCCCTCCGCTGTTCAGCAGGCCGACGCCGAGCGCTGCTGCTCTGCCGGCGCGCCTCTTTCTCTCTGCTCTGCGCTCGACGCCCACCATGGTCGCGTACTCCTGCGCCGAGACTCCGGCCGCGACGCACCAGCGGACTGCGAGCTCGCTGTCTGGGACCCCCGCCACGGGCCGCCGCACGGACCTGCCCCGCCTCCCCTGGTCGCCCTACCCCTACAGCTAGAACGCCGCGGTGCTCTGCGCCTCCGCGGCCACCACCACCGCCTCGCCGCAGACCCACCACAACAGCGTCGGACATTTGCGTCGTCTCCCTGGCGAGACGCTTTTTTGCCTTTCGATGTGGCTGGTACGCAAAATGCGTTCTTTGTTTGGGTGCTCCGTTGGAGCTCGTTTTTTTGCTACCGAAAACACTGTGCAGCACCTATTTTGGGTTTAGGTGGTATTGTCGGAGACAGTCTAAGCAGGTGGCGGCTGTCGGCGCCGCCGTGTACGAGCAGCTGGGGCGCGCCAAGACGGCCATGGGGCATCGGTGGGGTGCGGTGGGTGATCTCCAGCGCGCGCTGGACCTGAAGCTCCAGTATCTGGAGGGAGGGAGCGTGGAGCTTGGGGAGTGCCGGTCCTAGGATTTTAAGGGCCCTCTGGCGATCTCGTCGTAACGGCCCCTCTTGACCATGTATAAAATCTTATAATATATAGGCACTAATTTCACTTGTAAAATGAAAACAAATTCAATAACATATTTTTAATTTAACATGTCTGATAATTATCGAGGAACAATATAGATTAAGGAATATATTTCTAGATGTATGATAATTATCGAGGAATAATGTAGATTAAAAAAATAATATATTCGTTTTCTTTTCTCACCCATGATAAATGTTTCTTAGGTAACATTCTAAAATTCTAACATGTAAATTAGAAGAAAAATATGACTATATGGGTACAAAGTACTAGAAGTCTGAAATACTATACAAATAATTAATTTGGATTAAAAATAAAAAGAAAAAAATACTTTGAGCCTAAACAACTAATCGGTGATCGCAATTCATAAGAAGCAAAGAATCAAGATGTCGTCGTCGTGGAGCCCTGCCTGGTCGCCGTCCTCGTGCGCCATGTCCGTGTCTCCGGTAGTCTAGCTCTTCGCGGCGGCGCGGCTCGCCAGCTCCGCGCGTGTAAGGCGCACATCCCGAACTCACGATCAAAGTGTATTGTGTGCGGCGTGACTCCTCGCCTCCTCTCTACCCGAGGGCCGTGGGGAAATGAAACTAAAAAAGAAATGTCAATGTTGTCTTTTTTGGACCGTCTAGCCAGTTTTATGTCCCTCTTCTTATTAGTTTGTTAATGTCTAATGAACTATAAAACCTGTGGATTTATATACCTGGGCTTGAGCCCCTCCTTCGTTTGGATCCTCGGTCGTCGCACCTCATGGCCTACCTTAGGGCCGGCACTCGGGACGCCTACAGGGATGTCACCGATGCCTATGCGGGCGTGCTCGACTTTGACAAGGCGCTACCATTGTGTTCCAAAGCGTTGGGCATTGCGGAGGGGCAGTTCGGTGAGGACTCGGCAGAAGTGGCTAAGCTCCGGCGACTTCTCATGTCTATCTATACTGGGTTGGGTCGCCATGCAGAGGCTCTTGAGCAAATTGAGCTTGCAAGGATGGTATATGAGCGATTGGGATTGAATGTCGAGCTTTCCCAGGCCGAAACTGATGGGGCTAATATCCGTATCTTGTTGGGGAGATCAGAGGAGGCGATGAATGACATTAAGAGGGCGATGCAGCGGGCAGACAGGGAGAGCGAGGAGCGTGCACTGGCATATGTCACAATGGCAAAGATATTGATCTCCGAAGCGGTGCTTGGAGATTGCCCGGGGGATCATCGACGCAAAGGATTCCATTGACCCTGGTCGTTTTGCTGAGGCATATGCTGAGATATCAATGTTGTATGAATCGATGACACAGTTTGAAATGCCTTTGAGCTCGCTTGACATGTCTTTGAGCTTGATGAAGAAAACGCTTGCAATTCTTGAGAGCGCCAAGGAGATGCATCACATTGAAGGCAGCATCTCAGCAAGGATGGGGTGGCTCCTCCTGCATACTCAAAAAGCTGATGAGTCTGTTCCTTATCTGGAGAGAGCGGTTGATAAGTTGAAGAATTGCTTTGGACCACGGCACTTTGGGTTAGGTTTTGCTTATAGGAATCTGGGGCAGGCCTATCTTGAAATGGACCAACATCAGTCAGCTGTGAAGTCCATTGAGTCATTACCCAATTTTTGTGGCCTACGTGACCTTATATTTGCTGCTTATCTGTTCAAAAAACTCGACTGCTGCTTGCCTGCTTATCTGTTAGAATAGATTGATTGAAGAGTTTAAAATTGGTATAAGTAATACTGCAATAGGATGTTGATTAACTGATTAGATACAATCCTTTGTTATTTATGTACATGTGAGGATGGATTTTAACCCAATGAAAAATCTAATGTTCTAAGAAATAACCTACTGACGCAGAAACTAATGTCATTGCGATGCTGTAAATAATACCTGTTGTTTTTATGCAAGAAAAATTGCAGTCCCTACCAGGTAATGGTGAACCTACACGCCTTCATCGACGTTGTTCCGATACTAGCGATGTTCTGTGGCAATGAATTCCCCTGTTTTAGCGCATGAATGAATATAATAGAGCCTGGATGGAGCACCTGTGATCCTTACTTCTTTGCCTATATTTTTGTAATTATAATCACTTTTGTTTTGCTGTAAACACATTTTAGCATAGCGACTCTCAGTGGCTTTACGCTTGATAATGTCAATATATACAACTGAATGCAACATTTGTTTTGTGGGAATGTGTAGCATGGTGCCTTGTAGAGTAACTGTTTTCACACCAGAGATACCGTTTTGGCCATTTTTACATTTAATGCTACTAGAAATACTTAAAACAACCTAGAAATTGGCAATTTCCATATCTCGGCGCCAAGATCCACGGCGCCAATTAAAAAAATATTTAGTTGACAAATATTTTGTTGATTTGACTTTATTCAGCCTGTTTGGCTGGGGCTGAAACGATCGTATACGATCGTGGATTATTACTGCTGGCTGGTTTGGTGTGAGAGAAAAATATTGTTCTGGCTGGAAATTTACGATAATTTACAACCAAACGAACAAGCTGATTGGCCTACGCTCTCGTATAAAGACAAATGCTTGAACACTTAGAGTTTTGACTGACTTATAACAAAGTAGTACACAAAAGAAAAGTGTTGATTCGATGAAATCTGATCGCCTCTGAAGCAAGTTTATGTGCCTAAGAAAGAAGAAGTTCCCACCACTACTACTAGTATATTGTTCATGCTAACACTATGGCGACATCTAGGATAACACGTATTAAACATTCATTCATCAAACTTGGTAAACAACCTATTATTACAAATTTGAAAACTATGGTAAATCTAAATCAATCTATTATACGTGATCAATGGTTATTACAGACAGCCTTTTGCTACAGCCATGTTCTGGTCATGTCTCACAGGCCATTAATCTGACCAATTTCATCACAGCCATCTTCTGGTCACGGTTAGGTTCCACCAAGGAGGTTGACGTATTCCATTGTAGAATCTGTTTTCTTTTCTCCAAGTCCAGCACCACGGGCGTCGACCGCCAACCTCCATCCTCTCAAAAGTGCCATGTTGGTAGCATTCCCTTTCATAAATTGAAAAATTGAATTTAGCACAATACAAGAATGGAAGTACTATCATAAAAACTGAATCAGCAGTATCAGGATTTTTTTAAAAGACATGCAAACAATCACGAAGGAACCAAATCGCAAACAAAAAAAATCATAAAGGAACCTAAGTACAAGAATGGAAGTACTATCATAAAAACTGAATCCGCTGTGTCATGATTTTTTTTGAAAGGCATGCAAACATTTATGAAGGAACCTAACCGCAAAAAAAAAGAAGGGACCTAAACCAGCAAACAAAGGAAATTAGCTAAACATGCAATCATTTTACCCGAGAGAGTACCTCAATAGAAGGCAACAACTTATTGTTTGTACCATCTCAGAAACAAGTCTAACCATCTCACAGCCTCTCGTAGTCCTCTTTGACATTAAAATTGCTATGACAATATCTCTTAGCCTATCTTAGCTGATGTTAGAATGAACATCATGGAAATTTTTAGTCTTAACACAGGACTATTAGAACACCGTGTAGAATTGAAAAGTCAATTTTTGATCTTAACATAGGACTATCAGAAAACAGAAACAGAGGATTAAGAGCACGCTACAAAAATGGCAACAAAAAAACAGTGCCTTAAATTTTTGTCAAAAATTATGTCTCACAGCCTTCTTGCCATAAGGACCAAATGACCAACAACATTGTTGTGTGGTGGTGTCATCTATAAAAGTAGATATCCAGAACTCAAATAATTACTGTCCAAATAGATCTATGCAATAAGAATGTTTGTTATTCATCTTACAAATATGTGTCACCTGAAGGTTTTGTGGTGTCAAAATGGCAACCGTGCTTGTATAGAGCTCCAAGAAAACAGCCTATAAATACATGAAGCATGAAGCGGTGAAAAAAAAGATTAGTATCATTACCCACCTTGTATGTTTTTGCGACAAGATAGATTGATGCCAGCGTTTAAGGGATAGAAAGTGTCATCAAGATCTGAAAATGAAATACGAAAAACATCATTATTTGATTGTACCACAAGATGAAGAAATAAATGCAGCAACAAATTTCTCTGGATTTTTAAGAGCAGGGAACACACCAAACAGCAAGCACTCATAGTTTGGTCTTTCAAGAATAGCCTCCATTATCAACGTCAAAATCTGCAAAAACATTCTCCCAAATTAATTGAGACCAGTTTTCTGATTAGTTATTATTTGAGAGCTGAAAACTTATATAAAAACTAGGTTTTCCTCTGTAAAAAAAAGATTATATAAAAAAGAGGCAAGTTTTGGAATATAGAGACTTCTACAAGTCTTGACTGACATCGGTCACTGGCACTTCTTGCACGCTGGAATTCTCACCTTGGGCGCCTCCCGCACAGTCTCATTTTGTGGGCGCTAACAAGCACGGGCTCCAAGATCACCAGAGAGCGCTCCCAGAATGCAGGCTCCTTCCCGGCGGCGGCATAGCCTTTGTTCCTCGCATCAATTGCTATAACAGATCCCTACTCCTTAGCTGGACTTGAGGCACACTCAGAAAATTGAAATCCTAACATTATAAAACTACCGAAGAAGAAGAAGTGAAGAACACACCGATAAATCGTTAGCCTTGGTGGAGCAGGACCACAGAGACTTCTTCTTCCCGAAGAGCACCAACTTGATCCACTTCGCCGGAGACTTCCCCATTGGAGCCAAATCCTCTGCGCACCAGACCGGAGGGATTTAGAGCCTGCAACAGAACCGCGCATCAATCCTCGGCCGGAGCGCCACCGCAGCAGCGCAGGGCAGGAGCGGCCTGCGTGACACGATGGGGGCAGTGAGGGGAGAGGAGTCGGAGTCGCGCGTGCCGCCGCCGCCGCTTGCTCCCGTGGCCTAGAGCCCGCGAGTGACGGAGCCGGTGTCCCCCAGAGCGCCAAGATATACAGGATAATAGTTTGACGCCAAGATCTACGACGCCGAGCTCGGCGTCAAGATCTAAGGCGTCGAGGCCTTGTCCACGTTGGCGTTAGGTCACCGCCACATCTGATACCTCGCCAAGACCTCGGCGCCATTGGCCATGGCGTCAAGACGTGTTTCGTCGGCGCCAAAAGTCATGGCGCCGAGGTTAAGGTTCATAAACGAAAATCAAACCATTAGGGGTCTATTTGTGATTTTTTTTTAAAAAAAAAGCTGAGAAATAAAAAAATTCGGTCGCACAAGCACGACGGGCGTGACTGTGACTGATGTCGCACGCCCGGGCTCAGCTCGCTGGCACCAACTACGTACTTATTGCACAAGCGAGTTCCGTACGTCGTCATGGTGGGCTGCTAAGTGCTAACAGCAACCAGTATCGTCGTGGGGTCGGGCCCGGGCCCATCAGACAACGACAGTGCATAGTAGAGTAGCTGTTGGGTGTTTTTTTTTTTTTTTGCGATTAGCTATTGAGTGGGTTAATAAGCTTGCCAGGCTCAACGATCATATAACATCACGCAAAAACGAAACCAACTCCACGTTTATGTGTGTGTTTTTCTTTTTTCCATTTACAATTAATCGCACACATAGTTGTAATCTTGTGCTTTTCGTTCCATAGATAATTCACACACAAACCTTAGATGATCTAGTTTTTTTTTCTTTTTTTATCTGGCCGGAATCATAACCTATACTGTTTTAGTCCTAAAATTAGCTCTAGACCTCTAGCTTATCCAAATAGAATGACTAATAAGAGTTCTAAGTTGTTATCTAACTATTAGCTTGCTAATTTGATCTGAATTTGAACCCCAATTAGTAACTAGCCCTAATAATCCAAACATACCCCTAAGAGGCTGTTTGGAAACATGGTTTTATATCAAAAACCAGTGTAAATTACAGGCTTGAAAATTTTTACATCTTGAAATAGAAAATGTTGTTTGGATGCCTTGTGAACCAACTAATTTTACCCTTGTATTAGACCGATCCACCTGGAATTAAAAAAATCACCTATCTAGACACCAATAAAAGTACGATGGATATCGAGTGTCGTCTCCCGCATGGCTGCACACCCGATTGCATCTCGCAATGTCCATGGCGATCTCTTCTCTTCCTTGGAGCACGATTTCTCGCTTGGTCCTCCCACTTCCGCTATGGCCTCTTGATCATCTCCATTCCCTCTCCCTCTCTCTCTCTCTCTCTCTCTCTCTCTCTCTCTCTCTCTCTCTCTCTCTCTCTCTCTCTCTCTCTCTCTCTCTGCTCAGCAGATCAGTCATCTCCATTCCCTCTTCCTGGATATCTTTGCTCATCAGATCGCAACGAACTCCAATGAACTGCATTTGATTCGGGTGCTTCTACGCTAGCTCTATCAAGTCCAAACTCTGAAGTCGCAATTGCAAGTCCTGGACCTTGAATCCGATATGTTTCTTCACCCAGCTGCAGAGGATGAGTGAGCCGCGTGACCTGCCAACTGCAGCGGCGGCTAGTTCTTTTGTGGAAGAGAAGGTTGTCTCACGTATTTGCCAAAACGAATATTTTGCAAAGGAAACAAATTACAATTGCATTCTTGTGCACAAGATATTACAACCGGAAGATAATTACATGTGAATAAAACTATGAAGCTGCCAAACATACCCCTAATTTAGGAGGAGGTGTTAGGTTGATCTCAACCAAGTTGGCCCAACGGCTAATTGGGTCCTTATCCGCGTTCTGGTCGGGAACGCCCAGCCGTTATTTTGGCTGATGGACCCCGTCGCGCAGCGCAATAAATAGGAGGTGGGGACTACGGCTCGAGGTACGAGGTTCACTACAGCCGCTAGTTCTGTTGCCGCAACTGGACCACGCCTGCGCGGCTTCCCTGACTCCGACCCCAATGACCAATACGCTGCTACCTCATCTGCGGCACTAGAGGCGAGGCGCGCCACGCCATGGCGAGGTACATCACCAAGTCTCCCATCTAAGCTAAGTATTACCCACTGATCTACACCTAGAAGTACTTTCAGATTCATCAATGGTACAAGAGCCATTGTTTTTCCAGTGTGTAGATCTAGATTGAGGTAGAAAAGTGAAAAGAAATCAAGAAAGAGAACGAATTGAATTGGCCCTAATAGAAACCCTAACCCTAGCAAAGAAAAGAGCATCGGCGGACTTACCTATGTCCGCGCCGCCGGTCGCCACCGCCACCGTCCTTTGGACGCCACGGGAAGACAACCTGGCCGCGCGCACGAGCTCGCCGCTGGCACAGAAAGTAGCCGCGCCGCTGCTCATCCCCATGCGTGCGCGGACTTCGTCCTAAGGGCACCGTCGTGAGACCATTCGACAGAGCCGCGCGACGGACGCACGTGAGCTCCGACGAAGGGATCCACGACGGCGCCTCCAACTTTTTCGCCTCGCGCTCGTCCCGTCGTCTGGCTGTGGTCGCGAGAAAAGCGGAAGGAGAAAGAAGATATTTTCTTAGGGTTTTGGGGAGCTGGCCGTGCGCCGTTTTTGTTCCTCCGAAAATGAAGCTCGGCCGTCCGATCTTGATTTGCGGCTGAGAATTCTCTCAACCTTAGCTGGGCTTGCGACGGGGAGAAAGGCCCAAAGGGCAATGTGAGGCCCAGGCCCAGGTTGCGGCCTGTGCGGCCAGCACCATGCTAAGATGGGACAAGGCAGCGCGCAAGCGGGCCACGCGGGAGTGGTCGTGGGCCGCTGCGCGAGCCGAGCCTTCGGGCCAAAATGCATAGTGACAGTCTTGTATATAGTTTTATTTTTTAGAAGCAATTTTAGATGAATTTTAGTCAAATTTGATGGTTTAAATCTCTATCAAAATTTGAATCAACGGGATAATTTTTTTCAGAGAGTAGATGAGTACAGTAAAATACTTATGAAAAGTAGATAAATAATTTTTTCATGTTTCCGCTACAAAGTTTAATGTTGATTATCTTCTAATTAAATTCGAACCAACGGGAAAATTTAATTTGAAGAGCAGTTATATTTAGTAAATTATGATTATGTTTATCCTCTAATTAAATTGAAACCAACGGAAAAATTTAAATTAGAGGAGTAGCTCGTTTTGTTTAAGTCAGATTATGGTATTGTCATTTTCTGACCAACGTTGATGATGACAACATTATAATGAGTTTAAGTTTGAGGTTAAATCTCTGATAAATTTTACACCAACATGGTCAATTTTTCAGAGAGTAGATAAGGACCAAGAAATGCTCCTAAACTAATAGAATGTATTTTATTAACATGTTTCCGCTGTGATGAAGTGTTCATTATCTTCTAATTAAATTCAAATCAATGAGAGAATTTAATTTTGAAGAGTAGTTATATGTATTTCAAGTTGACTTATGAGTTTTATGCATTAATTCTATTTTCTGCTCAACGGTGATGTTGAATTGATGCGGAAGCACCTTATTTATTTAACAGACGAGATCACTCGGCTGCATGTCAATGGGCTGCAATGCTAGGGTATGTGAATGAAAAAGCTTGAGTCAAGCCAGTTCAGGACAGCTTTTTGTTAGCTTACTAATTTTCTAATTAAATTAAAACTAACGGGAAGATTTAATTGAAAAATGAAGTATAAGTGAATGTTTTAGTCGTCATGACTAAGTTTTCGTATAGATGTATCCCGCATGGGGAGAAGTTTGGCATAGTACTTATGTTAGTCAATCCTGCATGACGGAAGAAGTTTTATGATGATTCACATGTTTTGTATCCCGCATAGCGAGAGAAGTTTGGATAGCTCTTATGTTCTCCTAGTATTGACCGTAGCACAATAGAAATGCATCATCATGGTCAATACTAATCAAAAGATAAGAAAAGATGCAAGCATGACTTGCAAGAGTAGTGCTAATGAAAGACCTCGTTGAGTTCTTCAAGTGAAATAAGGAAAGTGTACTACTAAATGGATCAAGAAATAACTTTGTTTACATGACATAATCATGTGAATGAAGTAAGTTATAAGTGTCTCCTCGTTCATAGGGTTTCTGAATATTTCTAAAAATTATGTCAGTAAAGTTTATGCCATATTTCGAGGGGGGAATATTAAGATCAATTAAGAAAAAAACTCTTCATTAAGAGTGAGATAAAGACCAATTAAGAAAGATACTATTCATTAATAGTGAGATAAAGATTAATTAAGATGAATGCGATCGTTGGAGGTGTACAACGGTCACAACAATGATACCCATAAGCAGAGAAATAGCTAAATTCCTGGACCTTTTAAAGTTTCGATAGGAAGATAGCGTAGTCAACCTCAAAAGATGTTAAGGTGGTGCTTAAAGCGCCATATGAGGTTTTAACAGATTAAATCCAAAATAAGATATTTGAAGATACACTATTTTTAGAAAAGATGAGAAGATTTGGGGGAGCATGGTATGTAGAGGTACGTAGAGACCTAATAATTGAAGAGAAGAGGGACTGCGTGCCCACTCTAGTGACTCAGGAGCAACAAGTTTCTCAATACCTATTGATATTGTATGACTAATACAACACATGTTGGTAGCTCTTCGAAGAAGATGAATAATGTAAACAAGGATCTTGTAATACAGAAGCATGTAGAATCAATTGCCTCTTGGCAATAAAGAGCAACAATAGCCCCCATATGAAAGTGCCAGTAGCTAAGGCCTAGAAGGTCTCAAATAATTAGTAAACCAGTTTTTCTGATGACTATGAAATCTATGTTAGTAAAGAAATTTAAATGGAGGGTGATCCCACCTCATTTGAAGAAGCCATGAGAAGCGTTTACTCGTTTAAATGGCAAGAAGCTATGGAAGTTAAAATAAATTCGATGAATACCAACGATGTTTGGGACTTAGATAAAATTCCTAATAGAGCCAAAACAGTAGGCTGTAAATGGGTCTACAAGACAAAATGTGACTCAAAAGGGAATGTAGAAAATATAAAGCATGACTTGTAGCAAAAGGCTTTACACAAAGAGGATGAATATATTACGATGAGAGTTTTCTCTCTAGACTCATGCAAGGATTCTTTAGAATCAAAATGGTGTTATTGGCACATTATAATTTAGAGTTATATTAGATGGATGTAAATATGACATTCCTCAACGGGGATTTATATGAAAATATTAACATGACACAACCCAAAGGTTTTATCGTGGAAGAAAAAGAATGTATGGGATACCACCTGTAGAAATCCATTTATAGGTTAAAAGTAAGTCTCTAGATAGTAGTATTTGAAGTTGATGAAACGATAAGAAAGTTTGGGTTTTAAAGAAAATGAGAAGGACAATAGCGTTTATGCGAAGTTCAAGAATGAAAAATTCATTTTCCACATCATGTGAATAGATGACATTTTACTCACTAGTAGTGATGTTAATCTATCATTGGAGAAGAAGAAGTTTTGTCCTCAAATTTTAATGTGAATGATCTTGGTGAAGCGTCATTGGTTCTAGGAATCAAAATTCATCGAGATAGAAGAAAATGGGGTATTAGGACTATCGCAAAGGCATACTTAGAAAAGGTTCTAAAGAAATAAAGTATGCATGTGAGTAAACCTACTCCTGCTCCTATAGTCAAGGGTATTAGATTTGAGAACTTTAAGTGTTCCAGGAACCGATATGAGATCGATCAAATGAACATGGTTCCATATGCTTCAGTTGTTGGAAGCTTGATGAGTGTACAAGTACAAGTAAGAACTTACCCTGACGTAGTTTACGTATCCAGGATATTTTGGCAGAAGTCTAGTCTAGATATAGATCACTGGAATAGAGTTGAGAATGTCTTGCAATTTTACAAAGTATCATAGGCCTCATGCTAAGTAAGAAACAACAAATCTCTTAAATAGTTGAGGGTATAAATGTTGTCTTGGCGAGATGTGTAGTAAAATCCATAGTAGTTGCTAGGGACAATTGGCCACGGGACATGCCAAATGAGCACCAACGGCTGGTGGACACCCTAAATCCGCAAAGTTGCTGTTGGACACTGTGTTTCCACTTTGAATTGCTAGAAGACACCGCGCCCGGTTTTAGCCAAGAAAGGTGATGATTTGCCCAAATTGCCCTTGGCCCAACTGGTCAACCCATTCTTCTTCCTCCCCCTTTCTTTCTCTGTGCCGGCCGCCGGCCTCCCGCCATTGAAGGAGAAACGGAGGAGAGGGCGCCGGCAGCAAGGCGAGCTCCGTGCAGACGCGTCATGAATTTGGGGCAAAGGAGGCGCCGGAGCCCGCTGTTCCCGGCCGGAGGAGGCTTCCCGACCACGGTGGCGCACACATGCGCCCATGAGGCCATGGCGGAGCCGCAGCTCGCACGCGCGCCCATGAGGCCACTGCGGAGCTGCTGCTCGCGCGCGCTGGCGAGGCCATGGCGGAGCCATAGCTCGCACGCGTGCCCATGAGGCCGTGCGGACCGGCTGCTCGCCCATGCCGGCGAGGCCGCGGCGGAGCTGCTGCTCGCGTGCTTGCCCGTGAGGCCACGACGAAGCTGCTACTCGTGCGCCCGTGAGGACGCGGCGGAGCTGCTACTCGCGCGCGTGCCCGCGAGGCCGTGACGGACTGGCTGGTCGCGCGCATCGGCGAGGCCGTGGTGGAGCGGCTGCTCGCGTGCGCCCGCGAGGCCACGACGGAGCTGCTGCTCGCGAGCGCCGCCATGCGTGGCCAGCTCAACGGCGGCGCGTGGCGTGGCCAGTTCGGGAGCGGCCAGCGTGCTCCCACAGAGCTACTCGGCTCGGCTGGAGGTGGTCCAGCAGCCACAGGCACTGGCGGTTGCAACCGCGTCCTCGCCGCGACGGGCCAGCACCGGCGGCGGCGACCGGGGAGGAGAGGCGCAGGAGCTACGATGCGCCGATAGGGAGGCATGGTGCGGTCGTACGGAGGAAGGGCGCAGCAGCGGGGCGACGGCGTGAGCTCGACGGCCGACGGCAGCGAGGGTGGGTTCGTCTGGGAGGCTGTCTGGCTCGCTGACGAGGACCGCGTCGCGGCGGATGGAATGGGCTGACCAATTAGGCCAAGGGCAATTTGGGCAAATCATCACTTTTCTTGGCTGAAACCAAGGCGCGGTGTCTTCTGGCAATTCAAAGTGGAAACACAGTGTCCAGCAGCAACTTTGCGGTTTTGGGGTGTCCACCAGCCGTCGGTGCTCATTTGGCATGTCCCGTGGCCAATTGTCCCTAGTTGCTAACACTCGTATTTGGAGTATTATTATGGAAAAGCTCTAAAGAAACAGTTGTGGTGTCATCAGTGATGCATACCATAGTATAGCTTGACATAAGGCTTAAGAAATAGGTAAAAGGAGGTTAAGGGAATTTGTACCCGAATTTAACAATGGTAGTCAATAGTAATAACAATTTAAAGTAAGTTAACTCCCAAGACAATAGGTCAAGTGTGCTACCAAACAGGTTGACACTAGTTATATGTTGTAAAGGAGAAAATCTAGAATCATTTTGAAAGCATTGAGAACATAAGTACCGAGTAAGTACTTGCGAATCTGCTTATCAAAGGCTTACCACCTAGTGCGTTCAGAGAACACACAGTCAACATGGGTTTATAAGAAAGCCTATAATTTCTACATACTAAGGGCCTAGTTGAGTATCTGTTTTAAAACAGAGAGGTGCATTGTAGCTATTAAATGTAATGGCAACTGACCGTGACGATGAGGCACGCTCTATGCACTGATCTATGATGGAATGGAAAAAAGATAAAGTAAGCTAAGTTTAAGTTATAAGGTGAGATCAAGGGGAAGAATGTTAGGTTGATTTCCACCAAGTGGGCCCACCAGCCAATTGGGCCCTTGATTCGCGCTCTGATCGGGGGCGCCCAGCCATTTTTCTAGCTGATGGGCCCTCATTGCGCAGCGTAATAAATAGAAGGTGGGGGCTAGGGCTCGAGGTATGAGGTGCATTGCAGCCGCTAGTTCCCTATCGAGTCTAACCCTAGTCCGATCTAGAGGGCGCGTTGTAAGCGACGGAAAGCGCCATCGCCTTCGTCGCCGCCACTAGACCACGCCTGCGTGGCTTCCCTGACTTCGACCCCAGTGAGGCAGTGACCCATACGTTGCTACCTCGTCTGCGACACTAGAAGCGCGTCGCGCTGTGCCATGGCGAGGTACATCACCAAGTCTCCCATCTAAGCTAAGTATTACCCACTGATCTACGCCTAGAAGTACTTTCAGATTCATCAGGAGGGAGCTGTTACCAGCTACTACCTAGCTCTATATGTGTACATGCAGCCTGCGGCCCGATGGCCCGGCCCGTGGCCCGGCGTTTTGGCCCGGCCCGAGCACGGCACGACCCGATGGTCACCGTGCCCATGCCGGCCCGGCCCGAGGCACCAGGCCGTGCCTGGGCCGCCCTCCAGGCCCGCGGCACGGCATGGGCATGGCCCGGTCCAAGAGGCGGCCTGGTAGTGGCCCGGCCAGCCGGCCTGCTAAGAGGCCCAGCCCCCACACATATACCCCCTCCCAAACCCTAACACCCCACGCCCCACGCCCCCACACAGCCACACCCACCCCACCCGCCGTACCCCGACGCGGCGACGGCGCGACGCAGCGTCGCAGGCTCGTAGCCCCTTTCCCGGCTCCCCCACCCACTGCACCGGCAGCTGCCGGCCGACAGGTCGGGCACCTCCCCAGCGCCAGATCTGGCCCTGAGCCCCCGAGCTCCGCCTTGGGAGTGAGCTCGACGCGCCGGCCCTAGCCCCAGGGACGCCAGACCTGGGAGTGAGCTCGGCGTTCCCGCGCCGGCCCCAGCCCCCAGGGACTCGTCGTGGCCTGCGAGGTCACCTCCTCTCTCTCTGTCTCTCGTTTCTGCGGCCGTCGCCCGTCGGCTTCACCAATCTCCATACGCCGTCGTCGTCTCGAGCTCGGCAGCTAGCTTCGAGCACGCCAACGGGCGGCACGGCACGGCCAAACGGCCCACGGGCCGTGCCTTGGGCCGGAGGCCAGGTATGAGCACGCCAGCGGCACGGCACGACCGGCACGGTGGCCCGGTGAGGCACGACACCGCGTCGGGTAGGCACGGCCCGATGGCCATCTATACCTAGCTCACTCTCATGCACCATATATATAAAGGGAAGCCATAAAGGATATGATGCTACATATATAGCCCTAGTCATATTTCCAGTCAAGGAAAAGTACCTTCTCCCCTGCTACGAACTCATCAAATCACAAAGCTAAAAGCATCTAGAGTTCTTTGAGTATGTACCATGGATGGATCGGGCAACCCGAATCCAACAGTTGACACATGAAGCCACAGACAATCAAGCAACCCATTTTGGCAGTTACTATGCATGCTACAATTACAACAAATGATATTTTTCCCCATTATGGTCCGTTCGGCTTACCCTATATTCGGCTTGTTCGGCTTGTTTTTTCAGTCGGAACAGTATTTTTTTCTCACAACAATTCAGCCAGAACAATGTTTTTCAGTCAGTTTCAGCCAAGATTCAGACCAGCGAACGGGGCCATTATATCAGTACTGCTGCTCTAGCAAAGCCAGGTATAATAAATTCACATATCACAAATTCAAGTCAAATGGACAGGGGCGCAGAGAAGTACGATTTTATTTAAAGACTGTAAAACAAATCAAAGGCAAGATGTGCAGCTACGCGTACTAGGCTACTCCAAATAGTAAGAAGCTACAAGATTCCATTGCAAGTGGTACATACAGAGCCCCCGACACGTTGATGAGCCAAGTACGGTGTACGTACGTAGTAGTAGTTGGCGCAGCCCTTCGCGAAAAGTGCTACAGTATCCATCACATTGAATCTTGCGATATGTGTATGGAGCATTAAATATAGATGAAAAAAAAACTAATTGCACAGTTTGATTGGAAATTGCGAGACGAACGTTTTGAGTCTAATTAGTCCATGATTGAACACTAATTGCCAAATAAAAACGAAAATACTACAGTAGCCAATTTTCCAACTTTTCGCGAACTTAAACAAGGGCTAAATAAATAGAAAGAAATAAATCTCACTGCAGTCTCACCCGGTCAGCCGGTCAAATGTGGTCCAGAGCGGACACACAGGTTCCGTTCGGTTTGATGAAACTTGACCAAAAAATATTGTTTTGACTGAATTATTGTAAAAAAATATTATTTTGATTAAAAAAATAAGTTAAATAATACATATTATAAGGTAAGCCGAACAGAGCATACTCCTCTTAGGCCTCCGCAACGACAATTTGGAAATAGCTAACTAGACGAGGCATAGAAATAATAAAAAAAATAAACACGGTAGCGGAGAGTTATGTGACCTGTGAGGGAGGTGTTTCTGAGAGATCGTACTAGGCTAGCTATTTAGAAGTCATTAGCTATTTAATCTCTCTCTTGATAGCCAATTAAATTCTTTATAGACCAGCTGTTTGAGAGACGTCCTTAGATTAGTGCTATCCCGATGTGCCCTGTGCCCATACACAGCAACTTATGGTTCTGGGACCGTGCACCGGTGCACGGTTACTAAACACAAGCTCTGCCTCCGACGCGGACGTACCGTACGTATCTTGTAGCTCCCTGCCTTGTTTCGAGTAAACGACGTAGCCACGTAGGGTAGGGTAGGGCACGCGCCACGGCCACGCACTCGTGGCTGGGGTGGTGGTGTACTGCTGTGCAAGTGCAAGCAAAAGCATGCACCGCACGGGTGGCACTGTTGTGCACGAAAGAGTCCACTGCCCGCGTACAGTCACAAATCACAATCGGCTTATTCGTTAGTTGGTTTCTGGGCTGATTTAAATTAACTAATATTAATTTATTACGAGAGAAAAACATTGTTGACTGATTAATTTAAGCTGGCTGAAATCAACAAACAAACAGTCTGAAAGGCGTTGGCGGCGTGCCATCACGCGATGACCACGTCCGTCCAGCCGCCACCGCCCCGGACCGGGAGGCCGGAGTGGAACATATCTATGTGCATTTGTTACGTGGAAGGGCAAGCTGCTTTATCATCTTCCGACGCCTACTTTCTAGTAGTACTTTTTTCTCTCGCTCCGTGTTTCTTTCTTTTTATTTACAGTTTCGTCCTTCGGACTCTCGGCGAATTAAATACGTGTCGAGATACGCACGGGGTGACTTACTAGTGATTTGGTTTTGAGCTCGATCGTAAAGAGATCTAGGGCCGTTTGGTACGGTTATTTGAATTGGTTGCGGTTACTTATTTCAGATCTAGCAGTTTCTCTCTTGAAACAGTCTGCCCTAAGGATTTGTTTGGATCAACCAGAATTAAAGTTTAGTCACTTGAAATTCAGCTAGCGCCGTTTAGATATAAGATTCATGTGCACCTTTTACTCCATATTAGTCTACATCATTTGCCAACTATAATAAACTAATGAATGATTTGGAAACTTAAAATTAGTTTCCTTTTAATCCACTTGTTTGGATACACCTAGCCTAGAGTCTTGATGACTAAAGTTTAGTCCATGATATCCAAACATGCCATAATAGCGGGAACCATTTTTGTGAAATCATTTCCTCGTTGAATGGTTTCATAACTTTTTTTAGGCAAACAGGAGGGGAAAACCTCTACTATAAACTTATTGAAAAGGTAAGAGGTAAAAGAAGTTGTACAATGGCTCAAGAGACAAAGGAGAAGAGAAAGAAAATAAAGAAAATTACAACGGAGTGTCTATCCATGCATGCAACAATTGAAGGAAAGTATTTCTTCTCTGCTCGGTGGATAACCGCATAGCAAATTCTTGATGGAAAACTTGTTTGGTCGCTCCTTGAGTGGGTTGTAAGCCTTCAAAGATGAATATATTTTTTACTGCCCAAATACTCTAGCTGAGTAAAACAAGAATTTCCATGAAGAAAGTTACTTGAAGCTGCCTTCTGAAGTCTTCAAAGATTCCCGATTGGTGAAATCAAGAGCTAGGGTAGGAAATGTTACGCTGAAAAGCCATGGCTGAAAGTACTGTTCGCTGATTTGTTGTGAGAGAAAAACACCGCTCCTTCGCTGAAACAATACGGCTCATAAGACAAGCGAACAGAAAGTCCCAACAAGACGTCGCAAATGGAAAATGTAGGAACAAATGTTGGAGTGAATTAGTCACTCAGATGCCACATTTTGCTTGATTCTTCGTCCTAGTGCATAAAGGAGAAATGTCTCTGATTTCTGATTCAAATCACTCACCAGAAATAATGCTCTTAAGAGATTCTCATGTAACGGAGAATCCAAGATCCTTGACAAACGTAACCTAATAAAATTACTACTACTACACAAGATGTTCTACTAGAGCAATATCGTTGACTTAGTGCAAGAAAGTGATAAAGAATCGGTTGGTCAACCACAGCACAGGATCTGGTTCCAAAATGCAAGAAGGAAAGGGGTCAAATGGGAACATTCCCCCATCTGCCACCTAAGTCGCAGCCGTTTACTAATGCCATAAATCCGTCTCTTTCCCCGCGCCCCATCCTCCTTCCTCGCTCGCTAGCTCGCTTCGACTTCGTCGCTGCGCCTTCCCCACCATCTCCGGCATGCCGGCACGACTGCCGCGCGCCGCGCCCAGCCAATGGAGCCCATGGACAGCCAGCTCACCGCCGTCGCGCTCTCCGACTCCGACAGCGGCTCCGTCGAGGGCGCCGCCGCAGCCGATGCGGCGGACGCCGACCTGCAGGCGCTCCGCCGCCTCTCCGAGAACCTCGCGGCGGCGTTCCGCTCCCCCGACGACTTCGCCTTCCTCTCCGACGCGCGCATCTCGGTGCCCGGCGCTCCCGACCTCCGCGTGCACCGCTGCGTGCTCTGCGCGCGCAGCCCCTTCCTGCGCGACGTCTTCGCGCGCTGCGCCGCTGCCAGCGCCGGCGAGGAGAAGGATAAGGGCAAGGACTGGGGCAAGGTGGAGCTCCGGGACCTCCTCGGCGAGGAGGTCGAGGTAGGGTACGAGGCGCTGCGGCTGGTGCTCGACTACCTCTACAGCGGCCGCGTCGCCGCCCTGCCCAAGGCGGCCTGCCTCTGCGTCGACGAGGACGCCTGCGCCCACGTCGGCTGCCGCCCCGCCGTCGCCTTCATGGCGCAGGTCCTCTTCGCCGCGTCCACCTTTGACGTCGCCGAGCTCACCAACCTCTTCCAGGTCCGCCTCCATCTCCCTCTGAACCCTCTCTGTCTCTGTCACGCCACGCACGCCGCGCCGCGCCGCCCATGTTAGCTAACTTGGGCAGCGATTCATGGCGCCTTTTTAGTTTTCGCGGTTTTCTGTTATGCGTGTTGATTGCGGATGCGTTCTTGCCATTAATCGGTGGCTTGCAACGAAACTTTCGTCGCCCGTTGAGCAGCGCATGCAGATGCTGCTTGAAGCGGCAAACGAAGATCACACCCCTTTCGCATACTGTTTTTGCACATGCCCCTCGGATTGTTTTTCCATTGCACATGCAAAACACTGTTAATCATCCAAATTTGCATGTTATAGTGACAGTTGTTGAGATCGAAAAAATCATCTAGGGTTTGGTCTAGCAGGTTTTCTTTACTGTGAATGCGATATCGAGAGTAGAGAGATAGAGAGGAATAGAAGAAGAACGTGTCAAACCTGACACCACAGAGGAAGATGATCCAGAAGCCGCCATCTCGTTCGTCGGTGAAGTCTGCGTACGGGTAGTGACGTTCGGGGAAGAGGTCAATGAAGTCGTCGACGTCGGTGGAGCGGGGCGACGCGGCTGGTAGCTTCCCATCACTGGCTACGCCCCTCTTTGATCGGGATTAGGGTTTAGGTTTCGGTGGGGAGCTCGGCACACGGTAAAACCTCGTACTAAGAGCCGTCGGCCCCCACCTTTATATATAGCGCAATGTGATAGGGGCCCTCCAGCCATAGTGGGCTGGGCGCCCCCCGATTAGGACGCGGATCAAAGGCTCAACTGGGCTGTTGGGTCCAGTTTGGGATTAGAAATCAATCTAACAATCTCCCCCTTGATCTCCTACGATCTTTCAATTTTATATCATTTACTTTTGTTCATTCCATTACAGATTAACGCATAGAGTATGTTTCATCGTCATGGTCAATTGCCGATAGATTTAACAACTACAACACACCACTCTGTTCTGAAATAGATATTTAATTTTGGGCCTTGTTTTGTCTAGTAATTATAGGCTTTCTCTTAAACCCACGCCGACTACATGTTATCTGAACACGTTGGGTGGTAAGCCTTTTGTAAGCGGATCCGCGAGCATCTTTTCGGTACTTATATGCTCAAGACTTATGACATGGTCCCAGACTTTATCTTTCACAATATAATACTTTATGTCAATGTGTTTGGCAGCACCACTTGATTTATTGTTGTGAGCATACTGTACTGCCGGATTATTATCGCAGTATAACTTAAGTGGTCTATAGATGTCGTCAACCACCTTCAAACCGGGTACGAACTTGTTTAGCCAGTTCACCTGCCCCGTTGCCTCATAACACGCTACAAACTCAGCATACACTGTGGACGATGTAGAGATGGTTTGCTTTGAGATTTTCCATGAAATAGCTCCCCATGCGAGAGAGAATACATATCTAGACGTAGATTTTCTATTATCTCCAACATAATCAGAATCTAAATATTCCACTATTAGCAAGTACTATTCTTTGTCTCCAGTATTAGATTGACATCACTACTAGAAAGTAAGATATAATCCACATACAGGATAAGGAAGATAAACATCTCATTCTTAAACTTTGCATAGACACAATTGTCCTCTATATTCTCTTTAAACCCAAAATTTCTTATTGTCTGATCAAACTTTAAGTACCACTGTCTTGAAACTTATTTTAATCCATAAATGGATTTATTTAGACGGCATCACATTCGTTCTTTTCCTTCCATGACAAAACCTTTCGGTTGTGCCATGTAAACATTTTTCTCCAAGTCTCCGTTGAGAAATGTCGTCTTTGCATCCATCTGATGTAATTCTAAATCGTAATGTGCCACTAATGCCATTATGATTCTGAAGGAATCCTTACATGTGACTAGAGAAAATGTCTCATTGTAATCAATCTCGTCTCTTTACGTAAAGCCTTTTGTCATAAGTCATGCTTTATATCTCTCTATATTCTCTTGAAAGTCAAGTTTTGTTTTGTAGACCCATTTACAACCTACTGTTTTGGTTCCTTTAGGAATTATTTCTAAGTCCCAAACTTTATTAGCATTCATAGATTTCATTTCATCGTCCATGGCCTCAAGCCATTTTGATGAATAATCTCTTCTCATGGCTTCTTCAAATGAGGTGGGATCATCATCTATTTGAAATTCCTTAGTGTTGTATACTTCATAGTTAGTATGAATAGCTGATTTTCTAACTCTTTGAGACCTTTTAGGGGTCTACATATTTGACACATCTTCTGTTTGAGGCTGTTGTTGCTCCCCCTCATGTGTAGCAATAGGTTCTACAGGATTCTGAAGAACAGGTTCATCATCGTCATTCATTGTTGCCACAGGCGAAATAACAACATGTGCTGGCACCACAGTATCTTGCACTGTTGGTGCAGCGACAGCAGATATTGAGAAAAATGGCTCATGAATCATCGGAGTGGGCGCATACACCTGCTTCTCTTCAAGGTCAATTTTTCGAGCTACCATGCTCTCCCTCATTATTTTATCCTCTAGGAAGACAGCGTGTCTCGTTTTCAGAAACTTTGTATGTCTATCTGGACAGTAGAAACGAAAACCTTTTAACTTTTTTGGATAGCCAATAAAATGACAACTTACTGTTTTGGGATCTAGCTTCCTAATGTTTGGGTTAAATACTTTAGCCTCAGCAAGACTCCCTCACACACGTAAGTGGTTTAGTGAGGGTACTATTCCTATCCACAACTCATACGGTGTTTTGGACACCGATTTACTTGGTACTCTATTGAGAATATGAATGACGGTTTTTAATGCCTCCATCCACAGGCTCAACAGTATGGTGGAGCAATTATCATACTACGCACCATATCCATCAGGGTACTATTGTGTCTTTCAGCTACTCTATTCTGTTGAGGTTCGCCCGGTGTAGAATACTGGCCTACTATGACATTCTCTTGTAAGAACCTTGCAAAAGGTCCAGGAACTTGGCCATATGGGGTATGCCGACCGTAGTACTCCCCCCCCGATCGGATCTGGCTATCTTAATCTTTAAATTGTGTTGGTTTTCAACTTCTGCCTTAAATATCTTAAATTTATCCAATGCTTCTATTCTTTCTTTGATTTGATAAATGTAGCCATAACGGGAGTAATTGTCTGTGAATGTTATGAACGAATCATAACCATCCACTCTTTACAGGAAACAGACCATAGATGTCTGTGTGAATAATCTGTAAAATTCCTGCGCTTCGTTTGACATCTTTCTTAATTTTCTTTACGTACTTTTCTTTTATTCATTCTCTGCATTGTTCTAAATCTGAAAACTCTAATGGAGAAAGAATATCTTTCTTAACTAGTCTTTCTATTCTTCCCATCGAAATATGACCTAAACGACAGTGCCATAATTTCGACGACACATCGTGAGCTCTCTTTCGTTTTCTGTTTACATCCGTAGACGATGATACATTCTCATTGTCGCACGCAACGTTTCCATCATCGCATACAACATTCACATCATCACGTAGTGATAACAAATAAAGCTCATTTTGTAAGATAGCAAGACTAACACATGCATTATTAAATGTTATCTTACATTTGCCATTTCTAAAATGGCAATCATATCCATCATTGTCCAAGCATAAAACACTAATTAAGTTTCTCTGTAAAGAGGGGACATAAAGCATATCTCTAAGTAAAAGTGTGAAGCCATCAGAAAGCTCTAGAGAAAGATCGCCAACGGCTTCAATATCTGTTCGGACTCTATTTGCAATTTTAACGTGTCTTTCTCTTCTTTGCGTAGTTCTCGTCGAACGAAATCCCTATAAGTAATTATCGACATAAACAGTTACACCTAAGTCAATCCACCAAGTAGATTTTGAATACTGTACATATAAGGATTTATTTATGAACGTAATAATGTTCTCACCTTTCTTTGTCATGATCATTTTTAAGTAATCAGGACAATCTTTCTAATAATGTCCCGTCTTCTTGCAATAGAGACACTGGTCTTTCTCTACTATGAACTTATTGTCTTATTCTACTGAGGCTGATGCAGCATGGGACCCTTTCTCTTTGACTTTGAGGAGGAGTTAGCATTATTACTCTTTTTCTTTTTGTCTTTCACATAATTGATAGTGCCATCATTGACAGCTTTCATTCTCTCCTTCTCTTCACACACATAGCCATGAGCCTTTCTAAGTCCCACTTCTCGGGCTGTATGTTGTAGTTGACAACAAAAGTGTCAAATTCTATTGGTAAGGAAGCAAAAAATAGATAATAAACTCTTCCTTTAGAGCCAGATCTATTGGTTTTAGCTTAGATGTCAAAGTGCTCATCCTTAGTATGTGCTCTCTTATGCCACTATTTTTAGAGTACCTCTCTGTCACCAGCAGCTTTATCAGCTAGGTAGCATATGTCTTTAAAGAGCCAGTGAACCTACTCTTTATTCTATCGAGGTACTCGGTGACCATATCACACTTTGGGATTAAGCCCACAATTGTGTTCTTTATCACAGCCAAACATTTCTTGTTGGTAGTGATTCACTTCCTATGCTTAAGGTCATAGGACATCTTTTAGGATTCAAAATCCCTCTCTCTAATTGTACAAGCGGCATCAGATCGAAAAGATCATCTAGGGTTAAGTCTAGCGGGTTCTCTTTACTGTGAATGCGATATCGAGAGTAGAGAGACAGAGAGGAATAGAAGAAGAACGTGTCGAACCTGACACCGCTGAGGGAGATGGTCTAGAAGCCGCCATCTCGTTCGTCGGTGAAGTCTGCGCACGGGCAGCGACGTTCGGGGAAGAGGTCAATAAAGTCGTCGACGTAGGTGGAGTGGCGCGGCGCGGCTGGTGGCTTCCCGTCACTGGATGCGCCCCTCTCCGATTGGGATTAGGGTTTAGGTTTCGGTGGGGAGCTCGGCTTACGGTAAAACCTCGTACTCAGAGCCGCCGGCCCCCACCTCTGTATATAGCGCAGTGTGACAGGGCCCTCTAGCCATAGTGAGCTGGGCGCCCCCGATCAGAGCGTGGATCAAAGGCCCAACTGGGCCGTTGGGCCCAGTTTGGGATTAGAGATCAATCTAACGACAGTAAGCTCGTGCTGATAGTGTAATCATTGGTAAACAGCTCTAGACTTCTAGATGTAGACCAGGACAAGTTGAGTCGTGCGCATTTGACAGCTGCTTGCACGTGCGCATAAACAGCGCTATTGCACCATAAGTCATCAGTCAGTTCAAACCACGCACTGAAAGTCTGAACGACTGACCCATTTGGTCCAAGTTCAGTTTGATCCGAAACTATCTGGATAAATGTATTTTACAGGCTAAAGTTCCGCTCCAGGTTCACGAATTCCCCTAACCTAAGATGTGTTGTTGGGTAACTTGCAATAACTGTGATGAAGATTTGATGAAGCTGTTTACTCTTTTTTTTTTAACTTTTTGTAGAGTACTGAGTAGAAACACCTCAAACTCTGCACTATCTATTTTGGGCTGCTGGGATACCGATAGTTTACACCTATATACAGAAAGGATAAACGTACAAACAAAAGAAGCCATCATAGTTGTTCCACATAATTCTTACCGTGTGTATAGATATAAGATGATGCAACCATCTATGGAGCGCGATACTTGAAAAGTTACCATCTGGGTCCTTATTTGTAGTAGTAGTTCAAACAAACCCAAATGGTTATCTCTATAAAGGAAAATAAAACGGTCTAAGAAGCAAGCGAATTTCCGATCATAAGCTATTCTGTAGGTTATGGTGAAATACCTTGCATACAAAATTTGTTGTTTACTTAGAGCTTCTTCACTCCACTATGAAGAAAGTAACACAAGTACTCCTTATCTACTTGCTTCCCCATTTCTGATAGCGATTTTAGGCAAATATCAGTAAGGGACCTGGAGCTGTTTTTATGTATTCTGGTATATTTTACTGTGTATTTAGTTCTTTCTCAAGAATCCCTGATAAGATCAGTCGATATTTGGTGCTTCTTGCTTTTTCCCCACTGTTGCTTTATACAAGTGACACTGATGTGCAGGCATGGCCGTTTACTATTCTTGCTTAGTATGTGTTAATATCGCTGTAATTGTTTATGAATTTTTCTGTTTTAACATGCCATTACTGAGCCACGTGGTTCTCCCTGCAGTGGCAGCTCCTTGATGTCCTTGATAAGGTTGATGTGGACAACCTCCCATTGATCTTGTCTGTTGCCAACTTATGCAACAAATCTTGTGTGAAACTGCTTGAGAGATGCTTTGATGTAGTAGTTCGGTCAAATCTTGATATGATTGCTCTTGAGAAGGCGTTGCCTCCAGATGTTGTCAAAGAAATTGTTGATGCAAGGCTAAGTCTTGGATTAGTTTCGCCAGAGGACAAGGGCTTCCCTAACATACATGTAAGAAGAGTACACAGATCGCTGGATTCTGATGACGTGGAGCTAGTCCGAATGCTACTCAAGGAAGGAAAAACTAATCTTGATGATGCATATGCATTACACTATGCTGTCGAACATTGCGACTCAAAGATCACAGCACAACTTCTGGATCTCGCACTTGCAGATGTTAATCATAGGAACCCAAGAGGTTATACGGTTCTTCACATTGCTGCTATGAGAAGGGAACCTAAAATCATCGTCTCTCTTTTGACCAAGGGAGCTCGGCCATCAGATCTCACATTTGATCACAGAAAAGCAGTACAGATCTCTAAACGACTTACAAAGCATGGGGATTACTTTGGGCCTACTGAGGACGGAAAGCCTTCTCCTAAAGATAGATTATGTATCGAGATACTAGAGCAAGCTGAAAGAAGGGATCCACAACTTGGAGAAGCATCAGTTTCTCTTGCGATAGAAGGAGACTCTGCACGTGGAAGGTTGCTCTACCTTGAAAACCGAGGTAATCTTTGTTTTGGAAAATGTGTACAGTGCCATGTTTTTTCAGAATAATTTGTTCAGAACTTCAGATGTGGCTGGTACGGTATTGAACAGATAACACTGTTTTTTGTCAGCGATTATTTGAGTAACTAGCGCCTTCCATGCTTCTGTCTTCATGTGTCCTTTTTTTAATGTTATGCAGTTGCTTTAGCGAGGATATTGTTTCCCATGGAGGCAAGGGTTGCGATGGACATTGCTCAAGTTGATGGAACCCTGGAATTTACCCTTGGTTCTAATGCTAATCTGCCTACCGAGATTCAGCGGACAGTTGACCTGAACGATACTCCTTTCACAATGAAGGAAGAGAACTTGGCTCGGATGAGAGCCCTATCCAAAACAGGTGACGCTCAGCTTCCCTCTTTCTTTAACCACAGCACTTTATTTTGAATGTACTGTTATTGACTTCTTCAGCATATCTGTAGTGATGGAAAGCTTAAACTCTAGGTTTGATATTTGAAATGCCTATAGGGCTTTACAGAAATCGTGTAAATTAAATTACATTGAAAAATCATTAGATCTGAATCACTATGTGAATCAAGGACAGACAACGATATATATTTGGCCTGAAGGTGTACATTTTAATGTACTCACGTACAGTTTTGATCTAACCTCGAATTACTAAACTGGGTACTAGTCTTGCATGTCTCCATTGCTTGGAAGCTGTAGGCAGGCACACTGTCGCTTTTTTGTTTCTCTGATTGAACCTGGACTAATCGCAAGCTGAATTCTGTGTACCAGTGGAACTCGGGAAGCGTTTCTTCCCACGGTGTTCAAAAGTGCTCGACAAGATCATGGATGACGAAACCGAGCTGGCTTCCCTTAGGCGAGACACATCCACGGAGAAGAAGAGGAGGTTACATGACCTGCAAGACTTGGTTCAAAAGGCATTCAGCGAGGACAAGGAGGAGAACGACAGGTCGGCCCGGTCATCTTCCTCCTCGTCGACGACTTCGATCGGAGCCGTCCGGCCTCGGAGATGAAAGGAAACATGGGTTCTGTTTCTGTCCCGCCATTTTGGTAGCTTATGATCCCCTGGTTCTAACAGTTTTAGCGTCGGCTGATATTCTCCATGGTCAATCTGTTGGCCGCATAGAGATCGTAATCATGCTCACTTGTGCTTGTATAGTATTAATGCAGAACATATACTCCTACTAACTATATAGTAGGTGTAAATCGGTACTGGAGATTGTAATGGCAGTAGTCACAGTGTGCAGTGTCACAGTGTGGTGTAGTCAAATTCCCGCGTGTGTCGGCTAGCTGCTCGTGATTGTAATGGCGTTTTGAGCAATTAACGAAGATCCCTCTTCACTTCACTCGAAAAAGAAAAGGGTCTGGCATGGCTTATGGCGGATAGAGGCCGATCCACCAGTACGGTGACCTCCCGACGGCGAGACTCGGGCTACCTGCACTTCTGTTTTTCGCTTGGAACTGACAACTCAGCCTGCGCATTCGGTAATACCCAATCGATCGGTTCGCTACTTCGGTTTCCACAAAAATTCGGTCATTTGACAAATAGGTACCGATCAGTTCCTTCTAAAAATCGGTACCGAGAAAATTCGGTTTCACTACTTTTGGTTCGGTTTTGGTATTTACCGAACAATACCGAACTGATCATAGAGACATGTAATAGCAGGTTCAAAAGCTAATTTTGACATGATTTCATAAAGAATAATAGTGCAAAATAAATATACATATAAAAGTCGACGAGACTATAAGAGTGAGTACCACAAATACATAATATAATAGTCTGCAATAGTACAACCAATAATATAACAACACTTAAACTCAGAACATTTCATGTAATTTGGTAGAAATGTTCTGAGTTTAAGAACCGAATTTACCTCGGTTCGGTTGCTGGGAAATAGGAACAGAATAGGGTACCTGATAAGCTACTGACAACTGAGGAAGAAGATGAGTCTCTGCGACTACACGAAGCGAACAGTTGGACCGCTGTTCGGCCTATTGGGCCACGTAATGAGTCTTCTAGTACATGAGAAGCCCAGGCGGAAGGTAGCAGGTTCTGCTTCTGGCCTCGGGCGACCCGTCCGTGGATCGCATCAACGAGGGCTACTGGGCTAGCGAGACATCACGGCTGTGAACGACGCCGAACTTGGTGCCGCCGCCGCTGCCCAGCGACATTCCGAACCTCCGAGTTCTCATGGCCGGCGACCGCGATTTAGTACTCCCTCTCCATTGGAAATTGGTCTAGGAAGGTTGAAACAAATTTTCGTATAGCAAGGTTGATATTGTGGTCTTTTTTTTTTCTTTTTTGCCAAAACGAAATTGCATCTAATAATAATATTTATTATGCATTCTACGTATTTCGTTTAAATTAGGTGCAACGGACGGGCTGATACCTAGTTAATGGTTAAATTTTACTTGGCTAAGCATCTCCGAGAGCATTTCTAAATCTCACTCTCAAAATTATCATTTGAAGAGTTATTTGGATAAAAATTGCTTTATTTTTTTTTACCCTCCAACAGTTTTTCTATATCTCATGCGTACTCTAGAGAGTCATTCTCGTCTTCTATTTTTGTCTATCGAAAAATCTAGAATAGAAGATGGTTATATTTGAATGACCATTTGGAGAAGCTGTTGGAGGGTAGTTTTCACCAAAATCTCTATTCCTAGCATCTAGGAAGAATATGGAGAGTCCTTTGAAGATGCTCTAAAAGTTTAGCCCTTTAAACCATGAGATCTAAGCATGGCTTAGCTTCGATCTTTCCACAAATTTTTCACATAAGATGCGGTTTTCACCATAATTTTTATGTCGGGTCAGTGGCGAGTGAAGGTGTGGCGCACACCTAGTAAGGCCCTGTTTGGATCAGGCTAAAGAGTAGCCCTTAGAATGAAGGAGGTAAAGTTTAGCCTATGGAGCTGTTTGGATCCAGGGGCTAAAGATTAGCCACGTACCCTACCATGACACATTTGCCCCTAATTAATGCTCATGCAAGGACTAAAAGAGGTTGAGAGGGGGATAATATGCGTCTTTTACCATGAATGGACCACTTTTAGCCATATTTAGCCCACCTTAGAGGGGCTAATGGAAAAGGAGTGGGCTAAAGTTTAGCCTCAACTTTTAGCCCTCCTGTTTGGATCATGAGGTCTAAAAGATAACTAAAAGAGGTAGGCTAAACTTTAGCCTATGGATCCAAACAGGACCTAAGTCTAGCCAATGGATACCAAGCAAGATAATAGGACACAAAAGTAAACCAATCGATCATATATTCATATATATTTCGGTCAAAATCATATATTCATATATGTGTGACACGTGGCAAAATCTGATTAGATGGGGTGCATGCATGGATGGCTAAAAGTTCCTATTAGAGCGGATGTGTGGATTAGTTGATGGTTAGCTACTCTTATAAAAATCAAACCTGAAATGCGGTTTCCTCTCAAACCTTGAGTCTTCCATTTAAACCATATGTTGTCTATAAAATATACTATCTTAGAATTAGCCATGGGCTTTGCTTTGGTACCCAATAACTATGAGCCAGTCCATTTAATGTGACCGATCATCTATTACTCCGTATTTTCTAGGAGGTAATAGGTGAAATGTATATTTATTTATTTTTAAATTTGACAAAATAGGATAAATAAGGAAGCTTTTAGATATAAAAAAATCGTTTTCTATATCTAATTGTTGCATGTGTGATCTATTTGATATGTTAAGTCTTTTTTATTTTGCAACTTTGGGACATGATATAATTTGATTAGTATAATTGTCATGACAGCTAAGGTACGTGTCATAATTTGATTAGCATGTGACTTTTTATTCCCTTGTACGTGCTATAATTTTGCAACGTTGTAGCGTGTTCCGTTCCCAACGTCAATTAGCTGCGTGCAACGTGTTTTAATTTAGGTCCTCCTAGATATGTGACATAGTTCGAGTTAGCATAACGCACATAGTACACAATATGTTAGCGTGTAACATATTTTATACTGTCAAAGTTTAAGACTCAATTAACGTGTTAGCTATCGATCTTTTTCATGAGCGTGTAACATAGTTTTAGGAGTTTTTTCTTTCTTTTTCTTAATTATTTAATCACTTGTTTAATTTATACGTAGCATTGCCCATTGGCCATTGCAGCTGAGCTCACGAAAGGTTGGCCCGTGGGCCGTTGCCCCGTACCGTTGATGCGACACCACTCCATGCAGCGCAACTTTTTGCTGCAGCTGCAGCAGGTGCAGGTGCAGCCTGATAAAGCCTGCGCCATTTCCTAAATCCGCTCCCGCCCTACCGCCTAGCCTGTTGATGCTACCACAGCGCTGCCTGTGCTGTGACTGTGAGGGTAGAGGCGACCTCTCTGGTTCTCTCTCTCTGGGACGGACGCCGACGCCGGGCGTTGCGTTGCGCGGAGACAGCAAGTCAGCAACGACGTGGTCACAGCGCCAAGGCCATCCTCGCAGTCACGCGGCTGCATTCGCTTCGCTGCGACCTGACCTGACGACTGCGAGCCGAGCAGAGCATGGCACGCATCTGCTTGGCCCCTTCGCCACAGGAAAGAACCTCGTCAGTCGTCGTCCAGGTACAAAGAGGGGAGAGCCCTGCCCAGGAACCTCTCTGCCTCAGCTCTCTGAGCTCTCTGGCCTGCGTGCGTCTGCTAGCTTTTAGCAGCGGAGAAGAGTCCGTGACCGTGAGCGACCTCTGCTGGGCCTGGGCGCTGGCCAAGCCGTTTTGCTTGCTGCCGGCGCCGCGGGGTTGCGTGATGAGTGCAGGCGCAGCCCGCCGTCTGCGGTGGCAGCACAGGGCGGCCTGGTCCTTGCTCCTCTTCTTCTTCGTCGTGCTGCCTCTTCTCGTCTTCATGGCCCAAGGTGCGCTGAGGTCCTCCATTTTTCCATAACGCTTTGTGTTCTTTGAACCTGAAGCAGTGCCAACCTGCTATGCAGGCGGCCAACAGGAGCCCACGCACGTCGGAGAGGACCGCCAGATCGATGGCGGAGGGCATGCTGAGCAGGCTGGGCTCCAGGCCGCCGTGCTGCGACCGCAAGTGCGGCGCGTGCGCGCCGTGCACGGCCGTGCAGGTGCGCGCCGGCGCCGCAGCTGAGCGGGAGCCGGGGCTCCGCCCGCTGTGCGCCAACTACGAGCCCGTCGGGTGGAAGTGCAGGTGCGGCGCTGCCGTCTTCGATCCTTGACACCACGACAAGTTGTCTACTACATACTACGGCTCCATCTTCGTTCAATCCATCCATGATTATAATTGTTGCACGCAAACACTGCTGAGAATGTGATAGGGAGCATGTGAAATTGTGAATTTGCATCTGCCTTAGACTTGTCCTGGATCAGTGTAGATACTACTACTCTAAGTACTGTATAATATGATTCGTAATAATAAATTCCTACCTGCTTAAGTTTAAGAGATGATGTTGTTTATTAGCCAGTCATCTGCTTCAGCTAGCTAATGTGGAAAGGAAGGGAGAAAATTCCCCTGCGTTCTGTGTTGTTCATAATAGTTTTTGCCCTGCGGTTTTCTTCTCTTTTCTTTTTTCGTCAGAACTCAGAGCAGCAGATGACACCATGTTGACATCTTTACCTTTTCTCCTTTCTTGTAAATTCGAGCACCTTGAATATACTACTGTGTAATTGTATTCACTGATTCCTATTTTATTCTTTTATGGATGGACTGTTTTATGTATTTCAATCGAAGGTCTTTGCAGAGTTCAAAACAGTCACTGTTCGAAAATAGCCCGGTACAAAATGCATATGGGCCTTAAGGCCCCTATCGGTCCGGCAGGCCCAGCATGTATAACAGGCCTCGTTGCAAGCCCAGCCCTGCACAACTAGTTCACTGTAGAGTCTAGCCCAGCCCTGCGGCCCCTGCCCATTGCCCAAGTACTCCTAGCTTACTGTGGAGCCCAGCCCAGCATGCGGTTTCAGTGACCATTCCTTCTATAAAAAAAACAACAGGATCGACGACAGCTCCTTTCGTAGATTCAGCATCTTGCCCTTTGGATTAAAAAAAAACATCTATTCCATAGACACCAGGACAACACTACAAATCGCTTGTGGACTAGTAGTACAAAGATGGTCGGTTTGAATTTCAAGTCCTCGGCTTTGAATTTAATACCTGCTCTTGTTCATTTGTGGTGTTGTTTGGCTGCGTCTGCGTGTCGCGCCAATTAGGACACCGAGACAGCTGATCCCAAATTCTAACACCCTATTTGCTTGAGCTACTTTTCAGTTATAAAACAGTGTTTTTCTCTCATAATATTTTAGCATAAACATCGACGTGAGCTAAATTTCATCATAAGCGAACAGGGTGCAAATCTCCGTCGAGATTCTCTGTGTATGCAAATGGCAAGAACATATTCATATTCTCGTCCTTTTTAGTCTTTTCTTGTTTCCCGCCGTCCTTTCTGAACGGACTCCTGCCTTTTAGGGTGTGTTTGGTTGAGCTGTGGCTGTGGAAAAAAACTGCTGTGGGCTGTGAGCTGTAGAAAAGCCAAAGGTTTTTTTGTTAAACAAGTATAAAATATACCTTCTATCTTTATCTCTCTTGAAACAACTATGGAAGAGCTTTTTATTCCACCAATTTTGAAAAGCAGAAAGCCAAAAGCCAAAAACAGAGTCAAACCAGCTTTCAAAAATATACTATGGAAAAGCAACTGCTTCTGAAAAAGCAGCCTCCAAAAGCAACCCCTTTAGTTGGGCTTTTGGCTTTAAACAGGCCCTTATGGGGTGTTTGGTTCTTTATGTTAGAGTAACTAGGAATAGTACCACATTGTCTAACCACGTGAGGTGTTAGTCATATGTACTCTATATAATCAGCCCATGAGGCCCAATGCAATATAACACAATCTCCACCAATTATATTCTCCTTTATGGTATCATTCGTCTAGGTTTAGATCCTAACCCTAGCCGCCGCTGCTTCCGCACCGCGCACCGCCAGGGAGAAATCGATCTCCGTCGGGGGCAGCGCCGCCTTTTTAGGCGCCGGATCCTATTGATCCCGCGCCCTCTTCGTCGTCGTCAAGCGGCAGATCGGGTCTTCTCACGGCACGCGCCGCCCTCTCCACGCTCGCCGTGGAGGATGCTGGGCGTTGCCCCATCCCGCGCGCGCTGTGGTGGTGGCCCGGGCAGATCGACCCCAACACCACGCCGCCATGGTGGCGGTCGGCCAATCTACGCCATCCTCGTGTGACCTCGCGTGACTGCGACCCGTCGTGCACCCCGCCCCGTCCGACTCCGGCAGCTCGTGCCGCGAGCCGGGACGAGCCACGCTGAGGTGCACTGTTGCTGGGGAACACCTGATCCGTTGCTGCTGTATCTTTTTGGTTTTTGCCCGATCACTGATCAGGATTGAGTCGCCCATCGCTAGTCGACCTCGCGCATACCTACTCCGGCATCGAAATCGACTACAATGACATCTACATCTTCGACTGTGCGGCCTGGCCGGGGCAGGCGATGCCGAGGGGAGGCCTTCCCGCGTCGCTTCTGGTCATTCAGTCCGCATGTCTACATCGTCGGTTCGTCATCACCACCATAGATCAGGACGCCTCTGCCGGCTTCTTCCATCGTCGCTCCAACTCGCGCGTACTCGGTCCGTAAAACCGATTATGCGCGATCCACCTAGCTCCCGTGACGTCCATCATCGAGTACTATGCGCATCTTCTCCAAGCAACAGGGCTGCTGGCTTGCTGCCGTGTCGCCTCGTCGGGCTGCAGCACTGCCGCCCGTGTGTCCGCTTCGCCATTGCATCTACATCACCGTCCCCTGTGCATTGACGACTGTACTACGCACTCTTTGCTGCGCCATCCGTTTGTACAAGGTCTTCGTCCTGCTGATTGGGTCTTCGTCATCGAGCTACCGCTACCCGCGCCGTCGCTGAGCCATGCTCGCCGGTCGCACCCCTCGCATTGTCGATGAGCCCTACTCGCCGATGCGTCTGCTCTCGCACTGCTTCTTCTTCGTCCAGCACAACCACGTCGACAGCATCACCGTGGTTGGGGCCCTCTACCTTGTACGCCCGGTATTGGCAACACCAACGCGTGCTTTCGTTCCCAATGCGTTGCTGGGACTGGCAAACCCAGCCCACGCCTCGGCGCACAGGTGGCTTGACTGCATCGACTTCGGCATCGACCCTCCCGTTCCTACCTCGTTTGCCTCGACTGCGTCGTCGCCTTTCTTCTACGTCTACGACGGCCTTGACTGCGTTGACTTCGGCATCGCCCCCTTCCACGACTAGTGCCTCGACGTGTCTCAAACACAAGGTGGACCCGGACCGCTATGAATCCCAAACACAAGGAGGCAAGGAGTACGTTCAGCCCAGGACCCCAAGAAAAAAGAGCACCACAGCTAGCACCTAGTAGCACCAAAAGGTGCAACTCCCCTCCTCCCTGTTCTCCTCGCTGGTAGGTGGTAGCTGCTGTGGTGCCACTGCCAGCCGTCCGGTTATCGATGCGGCTGAACGCGAGGAGGTTTTATGGAACTTTTTTTTTTTACCAGCAGTCAAAAAGTAAACAACAACGCCTCAACAACGCCTCCTACTACGTATGCGTGTCGGTTCCGGCCCCTCAGCGGTAACTTACAAACACCTACTTCCTATTCGTTTGGACTTTGAGCCTGTTTAGTTTCCTCCCAAAACGCTAAATTTTTCAAAATTTCCCGTCACATCGAATACGAAAATGCATGCATGAAGCATTAAATATAAATAAAAAATAAAACTAATTATACAGTTTAGACGAAATCCACGAGACGAATCTTTTAAGCCTAATTAGACTATGATTGGACACTAATTGCCAAATAACAACGAAAACGCTACAGTGCCATTTTGCCAAAAATTTTGGCAACCAAACTGGGCCTTTGCTTCGTTTTTATTTCCGATCAATAAAAAATATTTTCTCTTACACCAATCAACCAACAATGCTTTCAGTCATAGTTTATAAGCTAAATATGACTAAACAAACAGGCTGCTAATGAGCCTTATAGAAATATTAAAAAAGAACACTGCAGTGGAGAGTTATATGAGCTATGAGAGAGTTGTTTCATGAGAGAGCTGTGAGAGAGTTGTTTCATGGAAGATCGTGCTAGACTAACTATTTGAGAGTCGCTAACCATTCGATCTCTTTCCTTGATAGCCAATAAAATTCTAAATATACTAGCTATTTGGGAACTATTGAGACACAGACGTCCACAACAATAGCGCACAAATCACTAGCTACGAGACGGGTAGAAACAATAAAAAAAGAACGTGAGAGTGCATGTAACACCCTCAGTGTTACACCGTAAATCATTTACTAAAATATATCATGAGTATTATATTTATGTGTTAATGTATGTAATAAAGTGTGTAGATCAATTTTCGTAACTCAAAACGATCGACAGAAATACGAAACGAAAGTGGATTCAATAGTCATGTTATATCATTTAAGGTTTAAAATCATTTTTTATTAAGCAAAAATGCTATAGAATATGTATGTGATACTTAAATAAAGTTTGAAGTACTAACTTTGTAGATGACAATGAAATACTTGCGGTCGAAAAATGATATTACTAGCTAATATTTTTACTAACTTAGAAATCGTAAATGAAAATCAAATCCAGCTAAAAAACTTAGAAATTTTCTAGTCTGCCGACAGCTAGACATTGTTATGTTTAGCAATTTATTGCGAGAGATTGGGTTAAAGGGTGGTGTAGTGTTATAGCTTGATTTGATAGTGTCATGTGCCATCTTGTGCATGGTGAAGACGGTTTAGGTTTAGGAGCAACTGTTTGGTCGTGTTGAACGCTTTAAAATTTGTGCACGACACTTGTTTCGGTTGCTAAAACGTGTGGGCGCGGTCACCGTCACGCGGAGCCTTGGCGTAGCTGAGCTCGGCCGCGCACGCGCGCTGCTGCGCTTGGCTGGCCTTGGCTACCTTGTCCTGGCCGCCTTAGCTCGGTAGTGTGGGGTTGTTGCTGCTGTCGCTTGCGACGTCGGGCGTGACGTTGCCTGCTCGCCGCGCTGCCCCGCTACATGGCCACCCGTGCCACGGCGGAGCCACGCCGATGTCGTTACCTTGTCGTTGTGATTCGTGCACTGCTACAGTGCCTTCTCACTGCCACGCTGCGTTTCGGTCGCTCGCTTGCCTCCGCATGCACGTGGGATGCCTCAGCCACGCTCGTGCCGTCGCCTCGCCTTAATGGCGCCGTGGTCGCGTGTAAGGTCGAGATGGCGACTAGAGGGGGTGAATAGTCGTTTCTAAAACTTAATCGCGCCGGCTAACCGAAACAAGTTTAAAATTAAAACTATCGGTAAAGCCAAGACTACACCTCTCTATCTATGTTCTCTAGCACGTCGCTAAGATCCTAATTAAGCAACAAAGGTGTCGGGCTAGCTAGAGCTCACCTAACCAATTCTAGGAGCAAGGTCACACAAACCTATGCCACTAGTACTTCAAGCAATGAGAGAGCTCCTACACATGCTAGTAAGCAAAAGCACAAAGCTAACTAAGCTTACTAGCAATGCTTAATAACAAGGCAATCAATGTCAAATTAGAGAGCGCAGATACTTAGCTATACAAACTAAGCAATGTGACTAACAAGGTTACACAAACCAAATTAGCCACGTAAGGGAGCTACTTCTATGCTACACAAGCAGAAGGTAACTAGTGAGCTACACAAGCTAACTAATTACAAGAGCAACTACATAAGCACAATGTATATAAAAGTAATCACAAGCTTGTGTAAAGAGATTGCAAACCAACGGGAAGAACAAGGTTGACATAGTGATTTTCTCCCGAGGTTCACGTGCTTGCCAACACGCTATGTCCCTGTTGTGTCGACCGCTCACTTGATGGTTCGGTGGCTAATTGGCATCACCCGCCAAGCCCGCATGTCAGGCACCGCAAGAACCTACCCCGAAAGTGAGGGTAGCTCAATGACACGCTCAACTAGAGTTGCTCTTCGTGGCTCCCGCGGGGCGAGCACAATGCCCCTCACAAAGCTCTTCTACGGAGCACCGCATAAGCTTCTTGCGGGCTTCGATGGAGACCACCACCAAGTCATCTAGGAGGTGGCAACCTCCAAAAGTAACAAGCATCATCGGCTGGTAACTCAATCACCTAGTGCCACTCGATGCAACCTCACGATGCAATCGTACTAGAATCGCTCTCTCACACAATCGAATGATCACTATCAAGCATATGTGAGATGGAGGGCTCCCAAGTACTCTCAAGCATGGACACAAAGTCCTCTGAGGTGCTCAGCACTAGCCATGGCCAAGACCACCTTCTATTTATAGCCCCATAGGCTAAACTAGCCGTTACCTCTTCACTGGGTAAAATTCAGGACGACCGGACGCTCTGGTCGGATCAACCGGACGTAGGACCTCAGCGTTCGGTTACTCGATGCTTGCCACATGTCATCGGCTTCAAACGTTGTTCACCCAATCTCAATGGTCAAGTGATGATCGGACGCAGCTGCTCAAAGTGACCGAACGTAGGACCCAGCATCCAGTCATTTCCTGTAAGGTTCTAGTCACGACCAGACACGTCCGGTCGATCACGATCGGACGCAGCATCAGCATCTGGTCCTTCTCCAACTTCTCTGTGTCACCTTTGTCACCGTATGTCAGCCTGACTAGACGCACCCTACCAGCATTCGGTCACTTTCAGCGCCAGCATCCGGTCGAAGACTGACGCCTACGCGTTCTCTACTACGACTGACCGGATGTAGGACCCCAGCGTCCAGTCACCATGTGACCAGCATCCAGTCCACTCTGTGAGACCCTATCTTTTCTGTATAGGGCGCCGATGGAGTTTCAAACTCTTGCCTCCGTTCCATTACCGAGTTGATCCACATCAACTCCAACTTTATCTCCTTTGTAAATGTGCCAACACCACCAAGTGTACACCACTATATATATATGTGTTAGCATTTTCACAATTATTTTCCAAAGGATTAGTCACTCAACTTGCCACGCCACTCGATCCTAGCGACGATGTAAAGTTAGATTACTAGAGTGGCACTAGATGACCAATATGCAAATAAGTTTGCCCCTCTTGATAGTACAGCCATCTATCCTAAACCCGGTCATAAACTTCTCTACACACCTATGACTGGTGAAATAAAATGCCCTAGGTTATAACTTTGCCTTGCATATTCCATTCCATCTCCTCCAATGTCAATGCAACACATGCACCAACTAATCACCAAATGATATGATCCACTTCATATCATCACGTGATCATATTGGTTCATCGATCTTGACTTCACTTGCTTTTCACCGTTGCCTTCGTCCATCGGCGTCAAGTCTTGCTTAAGCTTCACCGCCACACGGTCTATCGCTCCAAAGCCTCCAACTTGCCCTTCATGCTTGCAACTGGTCCATCAAGCCAAGTTATGTCTTGATCTTCTCCACCTTGATCACATGACTCAATGTCATGTCTCATTTGTAATTAGCTCCTTCATCATCACATGTGTGAGCTTTGCAATATCTCCAAGCTATTTTCACCTTCATGGCATATGTTGCTCACACACATGTACCTATGGACTAATCACCTGTGTATCTCATATAAACACAATTAGTCCATCTAGGTTGTCACTCAATTACCAAAACTGTACAAGAACCTTTCACCACGTAGGCCAAGCCATGCCTGTCCGTCCCGCACATGCACATTGTCCGGTCATGTGTCGCGTAGCTCGGGCGTAGGCGCAGGGCATGTTCGGCCGACCGCTTGTTGCCAAGGCTAGTCGAGCGGTGCCCAGCCGCACCATCTCTCTTCCTCTTCCTCTATTCTCGACACCGCATCGTGCCCACATGTAAGCCAGTAGGCGGTCACCTTTTAGCAATTACTAGTGCCTGTACTTTTGCCCTCCTATTTAATCGCTAACCGAACCCGTACAACCATAATGGTGGCCTGGCCAGGCTCCAATTTAACATTTTCCCTTCGACATGCCGTTAAGGCCGCATCCTGACCATGACCAAGGGTAGGCCTCAATTCTTCCACCCGCGTCCAATTGCTTGCGCCACTGCACTCGCACTGCTTCCCTCCTCGCCCTGCGCGCTTCCATCCATCCGCTACCGCCCTCACTTCACCGTGAAGCGTCTGTGCCATCGCAGAGCGCCGCCGGAAGGCACTGTCGCACGTGGCCAGCCATACTCAGGGCATGTCTAGCTGAACCATCTCCATGGGCAGGCTTGTGGTGAGCCACTAGTACTCACCTGCTGTCTTTACCATTTCCATAAGGTCGTAGCTCACCTAAACTTGGCCGCCGTCGCCGCAGGGTGCTCGTTGTCGTGGAGAGGCCATTCTACTATGTCCTGGCTCATCCAACTGCTGCCCGAAGTTGTGTGTCATCCTATAGGTAGGGGTCAACCTCCTAGGTGAGTCGGAGGGGCCCCTGGTTGCCTGGCATGGCAGTCCCGTGCCAGTCGACGCCACGCCAGCAAGCGCGGGGGTGTTGGGGACCGGCCGGATGTAAAGATGATTGGGGGCGAGGGCCTTTTGGTAAAGGACCCGATTGTAGGAATAGTATGCATAAGAGCGGCGTTAATACTAGGAAGAACAAGGGTGCTTTTTGCAAAAGTGTCATGCGCGCAGGCTCCCTTCCGTCGTGGGCCAGCCTGTGTGCGTGGGCCACACGTGCGCATGCGTGCCGCGCACATGTGGGTCGCGTCCGCGTGGTGGTGGGCCACGTGGGTGGAATTCGTTTTTTCTTTTCTTAAGGAATTAGAAATAGCTTTATATTTTAATTTCTGAGCAAAATTTTAGAAATTAATATCGATTCGCATAGGTGTCCAAAAATTATGAAATAAATTTTGTTAAGTTCCTAAAAGTGTTGTCTATTTGATGGCATAGTTAGCTTATGCATGACTGAGTTGATACTGAGGCCTGTTAAATCAATTGCGGGTGTTTAGTATTATTTAGATTAGTATTTGTAGGAATTTTTGTGGCAAATTGGTAATAGCTTTGACCATGAAATTTTTATAGTAGGTTCATTGTATTATTATGTGCTCACTGTAATTTTTGTGCCCTAGAATAGATCAAGAAATAAGGTAGTTAGGTGCTCCTTGTTTTAATATAGATTAAATTGTTAATAAAAGAAGGAATGCATTTTAGTTGCTAAGATAATACTTGAATGTTTCATACATGTTTAGTGGAAAGGATAGGTAGCTTAGCATCTTAGCCATTAGAGTTAGCTTAGTAGTTTGGTAGATGTATTGTTATTTTAAGAGTTGTTGTCGTAATACTAAGTGTTGCATCATCATTGTATGCATGTAGAGAACGAGTTGGTGGAGTTTGTGACCACGGGCGAGCAGGAGTACAAGAAGGTGATCGAGGAGTACGAGGAGGAGGTTCTCGTACAAGAGGAGGTCCTAGAGCCACCACTAACTGACTGAGCTGACACCGCGCCTACCCAAGGCAAGCCCCGGTGCATAACCCTTATTTGGAATAATCACTGAATATATATATCTGTGATATGCATTTACGTTACATGCATTTTATGGAAATCACCTGCATAAATATATTTGTCCTATGAGTCCTACTAGTATAGGTGCACATAGTTGCTATGCTTATGTTTTTCGGTAGCGTGCGTAATCTACCGTTACTCGCAATAGGTGATTATTAAAATTACTCTCATGATAAAATGGTGAATGGAAATAGAAACTGGACAGAGATATGGTATGTGTATTGGTGGGTGTAATAGGTTGTGTCCCGCGACCAACGGGGCATAGCTTGGTTACACTGTTTTCCCTATCAGTGTTGGTTAAAGATCGATCGTTGCTTTGGATTCTAGTCAGGTCATAGACTTATTATCCTGAGCACATACTTGCTTATAGGAGTGGGAAGGCTCTTGCTCTCTTGTCATGGGTTTCGGCTCTTTTCGGACCGACTGATTAGAGGCGGGGATGGTGGAGGTCTAAGCACCACACTGAGTCTGGGACTCAGGAGTGGGGGCTTGAAGTCCAAGTTTGGACAGGGACCTGGACCCCTTGATAGGAGAGTGGTGGGTTGGTCTTGCTTGTGCTTGGGTGAAAGCTCTAGTTTGGTTTTGGTGAATTGATGAAACCCTAAGGGCTAACCTAGTTTATCAAAGTGATTAGGAGATAGGTAGCACTACTCCAAGTGGTGAAGCAAATAAAGATCATGACATGATGATGGTGATGTCAAGGTGATGATCAAGTGCTTGGACTTGGAAAAGAAGAAAGAAAAAATAAAAAGCTCAAGGCAAAGGTTAAATTGATAGGAGCTTTTCGATTGGAGTGATCGAGACACTTAGCGAGTGTGATCACATTTAGGATCGATAGCCATACTATTAAGAGGGATGAAACTCATATCGAAATATGGTTATCAAAGTGCCACTAGATGCTCTAACTCATTGCATATGCATTTAGGATCTAGTGGAGTGCTAACACCCTTGAAAACATTTGTGAAAATATGCTAACACATGTGCACAAGGTGATACACTTGGTTGTTGGCACATTTGATCAAGGGTGGTGAAGTTTGGGGTCAAAAGGAGAAGTTTTGTATTGACCGAACTCTACCTTGGGCAGTGACAGAACTTTGACCCCACGTCCTGTTAGTGGAGCGTAGTGAAGGTCGCCCTCGGTCCCTTGATCGGACACTAAAGAGAAAGAGGGATCGGATGCACAGGGGGTGTGTCCGATCACCTAGTGACGTACGCTGATGCAAGCAACAGAGAGAGGCTGAGTTGATCGAACGTAGGCCTGGGTCCGGTCATGAGCCACCGGACGCGTCCAATCATGAATTTTTGCCTCTGGAACCTTACTAGAAGTGACCGGATGCCAGGCGATAGTGCGTCCGGTCCTACACTATGGTGCGTCTGATTGCAACTTAACACATGGCATGAAACTAACTAGCCATTAAGATCGGGCGCTCAACATTTGAGGCTGATGACATGTGGCGAGCATCGGGCGACTGGACGCTGTGGTCCTATGTCCGGTCAACCTAACTGACGCGTTTGGTCAGCCCGTGTTTCACTGGACAGAGGAGCCAACGGCTCTATTCGTGGGGGCTCTCTATTTAAGTCCCATGGCTAGCTCAAGCTCACCCTCTTGGCCATTTTGCATTGACATAGCAACCTTGTGAGCTTAGCCAAAGCCCTCCCACTCATCTCCATCATTGATTCATCATTTTATGATATTGGGAGAGAATCCAAGTGCATTGCTTGAGTAATTGCATCTAGAGGCACTTGGTGTTCATGTTTCTCTATGGGATTCGCTTATTACTCTTGGTGGTTGCCACCACCTAGATGGCTTAGAGTAGTGTCGGGTACCATAGAACGGGGTACCCCGAGCGTACACCAAAAGAGTCACTTAAATCCTATCAACGACAAAGCTAGAAGGTAAGCCATGGGTTCACCACCGCCCCCGACCAAGCCCATCGGCTCTCCGCCTCGCCTGAGGCCTCGCACAGGAGGTCTCGACACCCTAACGAAATCTCCACCTCGCACGAGGCCTCTCGCGAAAGGCCTCGGCAGAGAGCCCAATCTCTGTCTCGCTCGAGGCCTCGTGCGTCCGTCCTCAAGCGAGACAGCTATTCTCCATATCGCTCGAGGCTGGCTCGACAATAACCCATCGCTCTCGCCTCGACCAGCTTTTCCGACAGCATGTCATGTCCCATTAATGCGTCAACCACTCCCACAATCTTAGCCGGACGATGGCTCGACACTGCGGAGTGGTCGACGAGACATGAGATCGCATCAGCGCCATACTGGCTGAGACAGGGCACGGCGGGGATTACCAGCCACTATATTCTGGCGCTGTGCCCACGATTAGCGCCCGCACTACACTATGCCCCACGATCCCTGCCCTAAAAACAACATGACATGGGAAGCCTAGCCCGGGTCATCATCGCCTCCAAACCAGTATACTAGATCAACCGCTCCCTCCGGGCCTCGGCACTGTACACCAGGGTCTCAGCTATCTTGGGATTCACGTCTACTGAGACCCCCCACCACGGTTTGGCCTCGGCACCAACCAAGCCTCAACCTCGCGCGCAGTCAATCCACATCGACACGCACACTGACTGCCATGCACGCTTCGAGGTAGCCCTAGAGCTCCCATGACGCACAAGATCGGATGTGACTGGCACATCGCCCCAGCGCCTCAAGGATAGACCACTCCGACGACCACACTGCTATAGGAATAGGCTACAGGGCTCGGACACGCCGCCTCCATTCGCACGATGCCTTATAGTTAGCACATGTACTATCCTTGTCCTCCCTTCAACTATAAAAGGAAAGGACTTGGGCCATTTCTAGGGGACAGCGGCACTCACGAAGAACAACACCCTGTAACACGCACACTTCCCTGCTGCTTGAGAGCAACGTCTTAAGCAGCCCACATCACTCCCCGCCAAGGCCTGGGACTAGCTCCCTCTCTCACCATGGTTGTAACCCCCTACTACAAGCACTTTGGTGCAAGGAATACAAGATCGATCTCTTAGACTGGACCTAGGGCACCAATTGCCTGAACTAGTATAAGCCTTGTGTCTCTTTGCATCACCATCCGAGATTGGGAACACGCAGCATAAATTTACTAGTTGGTTGAGGATCCCTCGGTCCAAAACACCGATAGTTGGTGCGCCAGGTAGGGGGCTCTGCGTGTTAGTTTCGTCATCCCAACAAGTTTCGGATGGTAGACCCTGTACGACCGCTGCATCTCGACATGGTGGTCTGGTTTGGGAGCCTAGAGTTCATGTCTCTAGGGCACGAGTACGACATGGTACTCCTCACACCCTGAGCCCCGCCTACCGTCGCCGACGTCACGCACCGACAACCCAGGCGCATACGGCGCCTGGGTGGCCGCTCTTGCCACGCTCGCCAGGCACGACGCGAGCAGGATCACCCCGAGGCCACGCAAACCTAGGGCGACTCACCGCTCTCTGACGATATCCCATGACCAGCTGTTGGCGCAAGGTCCCTAGTTGGGGACCTGTCTAGCCTGAGCCTGGACAAGGGAAAAATGCCGGTGGCACCCGACGACGCCCCGACATCAAGCTCCGCTCCACCACTACCTGAAGAGCCAACTCTAGCGGAGCAGAGCCCGGTGACGGCACCATCTCCATACCCCTTCGGGTTGAAAAATGCCGCCGCCTCTTATGCTTACGCCTATGCTTCCGCTCACGCGGATCTCTCAGAGCACCGCCAGCGCTTCGCTTTCGACTTTGACACCACCACGTTGACCCACACCCACGCCGACTCCTCGGAGGAGGACAAGGCATGGGCCAGAGCAGATTTCTTCGACCTCCACGACCGTGAAACCATGCGTCGCTTCTTGGCCGCAAGTGACTATTGCTTTGGCTACTCCGATTCTGATGATGAAGGTACTTACGATCCCTCTCATGAGTGCCTCCATGTCGGACTTGGGATGCCAAGCACGGGCAACGAGGACGAGGGGGTGGGTGACTGCACTCCACTTCATCAAGGAATGGGCGATGCCACGCCTTCACGCATTGTCCCACCGGCAGCATGGAGCGAGAACCTCGCCCTCGGACAATTTCGACGCCTAGACCTGGAGCAGCTCCGTGAGCTTTAGGCCAAGGTTGAGCAAGATTGGCTCCTTCTGTAATAACTCCAAAACACTCTTGAGCAGGAGCAGCAGGGCCACGATGATGGTGGAGGAGCCCGGTGATGGGCTCGCAACGTACACCACCACATCAATGACGATGAAGGGGATGATCGTCCCCCAATCTTCAATCGCGCTAGTCAGAATGTCGTGGCGGCGGCGATGCTAGTGCGCGTGATGCTCGAGCCCTCTACCACGGAACGGCGATGGGTTCACGGTGAGCTCCAGGATCTCCTCGAGACCGCCGTGGTGCAGTAGGCAGAGAGTTCCGCCTCTCGGTGGCGCGAAGCCGTCTCGGACCTCCCCTCAGCACCACATCGACAGAATAGGGAGGCCTCGGTTCATCCCGAGCCCGCTCGGGCGCCGATAATCAATAGGGTCCCCTCGGTCCATGACCGCCTCGACAACTGACACGAGGCATAGGGTGACCATGAGGTGGTCGGCCGACGACGACACCACGACAGTGAGGGGCTCACCCGAGGCTACCATCTACATCGGGGCGGCCATTATGATAGTGAGGAAGACCGCAGTCCTTCTCCTGAACCACCAGGCCCATGGGTCTTCAGCAGAGCCATCCACAACACTCAGTTTCTAGCCCGGTTTCGCTAGCCATCCAACCTCATAGAGTATAGTGGCGAGACCAACCCTGAGCTCTGGCTTGCTGATTACCGCCTAGCTTGTTAGCTAGGCGGCGTGGACGATGACCTGCTCATCATCCGCAACCTCCCCTTGCTCTTGTCAGACTCAGCGCGAGCCTGGCTCGAGCATCTTCCTCCCTCTCAGATCCACGACTGGTGTGACTTGGTTAGGATCTTTGTCAGGAATTTCCAAGGCACATACGTGTGCCCTGGAAACTCCTAGGACCTTAAGAGCTTTCACCAGAAACCAGACGAGTCTCTCCGAGACTTCATTTGGTGCTTCTCTAAACAGTGCATCGAGTTGCCCAGCGTCGACGATTCAGAGATCGTCCAGGCTTTCCTCTCCGACACCACCTACCGAGACTTGGTCTGAGAGTTAGGTCGGAACGTGCTGCGCTTCTCGACATCGCCACCAACTTTGCCTTGGGTGAAGAGGCTATAGGGGCCATCTTCCTCGAGAACAATGCTAAGGAGAAGCGGAGGGATGAGGCCCCTGAGGCCTTGGTTCCCTACCTCCCCAAAAGAAAGTAAAAGGATCGCTAGGGGAAGTGGGCTATCCTCGAGGCCAATCTAGTCATGGCTGTAGAACACAAGAATCCCCAAGGCCCTAGGGGCCTAAGGCCTTTCAACGACATGCTTAAGAAACCCTGCCCTTACCACCAAGGCCCGATAAAGCACGCCCTCGAGGATTGCTCCATGGTACGTCGTTACTACGCCAGGCTCAGGCTCCCTGACGATGACACCAAGCAGAAGGGCACCGACGACCGGGACGATGACAAGGACGATGGGTTCCCCAAGGTACACAATGCCTTCATGATCTTCGGTGGACCCTCGGCGTGCCTTATGGCGCGGCAGTGAAAGAGGGAACGCTGAGAGGTCTTCTCAGTCAAGGTGGCCACTCCCCGGTACCTCGACTGGTCTCAGGAGGCGATCACCTTTGATCGAGATGACCACCCCAACCATGTTCCAAATCCCAGGCAGTACCCACTTGTTGTCGACCCGATCATCGGCAACACCCGACTCACCAAGGTGTTGATGGACGGAGGCAGCGGCCTCAATATCCTCTACGCCAACACCCTGGAGCTCTTAGAGATCGACCGGTCAAGGCTTCGAGGTGACGCCACACCTTTCCATGGCATCATGCCAAGGAAACACACATGACCCCTCGGGCACATCGACCTTCCCGTCTGCTTCGGCACCCCCTCCAACTACCGCAAGGAGGTCCTTACCTTCGAGGTGGTTGGGTTTAGGGGAACCTACCACGCCATCCTGGGGCGGCTGTGCTATGCCAAGTTCATGGCAGTCCCCAACTATACCTACCTCAAGCTCAAGATGCCAGGCCCCAGCGGTATCATCATGATTGAGTCCATGTATGAACATGCATACGACTACGACGTTGAGTGCATCGAGTACGCCGAGGCTCTCGTGGAGGCCGAGACCCTCATCGCCAACCTTGACCAACTCAGTGGCGAGGTGCCTGATTCTAAATGTCATGCGGGGGCATTCAAGCCCGCAGAGGCCATCAAGCTCGTCCCGGTCGACCCCGCCTGCCCCGACGACCGGGCGCTGAAGATCAGCGCCACCCTCGACATCAAATAGGAAGCCGTGCACATCAACTTCCTCCGTGCGAATGCCGACATATTCGCATGGAGTCCCTTGGACATGCCGGGCATACCAAGGAGGTCGCCAATCACACCTTGGACATCCGGGCTAGCTCTAGACCGGTGAAGCAACGCCTACGCTGATTCGACGAGGAAAAGCGTAGGGCCATTGGTGAGGAAGTGCAGAAACTCTTGGCGGATGGGTTCATCAAGGAAGTGTCCCACCCAGAGTGGTTGGCTAACCCCGTATTAGTTAGGAAGAAAAATGGGAAATGGAGGATGTGTGTAGACTACACCGGTTTGAATAAAGCCTGTCCAAAAGTCCCCTTCCCATTACCCCAAATCGATCAGATCGTTGACTCCACTACGGGGTGCGAGACCCTGTCTTTCCTTGATGCGTATTCTGGTTACCATCAAATCAAAATGAAAGAGTCTGACCAGCTTGCGACTTCTTTCATCACCCCATTCGGCATGTACTGCTACGTGACTATACCTTTCAGCCTCAGAAACACAGGGGCCATGTACCAGCGGTGCATGACCCAGGCCTTTGGCAACCACATTGGGTGAACCATCGAGGCCTATGTGGATGACATCATGGTCAAGTCCAGAAAGGCCGAAGATCTCGTCAACGACTTGAAGATAGCCTTCAAATGACTTAGAGAGAAGGGCATCAAGCTCAATCCCGAGAAGTGTGTGTTCGGGGTCCCCCGAGGCATGCTCTTGGGATTCATAGTCTCGGAGCGCGGCATTGAAGCCAACCCAGAGAAGGTCTCGGCCATAACTAGCATGGGACCAATCAGAGACCTCAAGGGAGTGCAGAGGGTCATGGGATGCCTTGCGGCCCTGAGCCGCTTCATCTCGCGTCTCGGTGAAAAAGGCTTGCCTCTATACCAACTCTTGAGAAAATCCGAGTGCTTTTCTTGGACCCCCGAGGCCGAAGAAGCACTACTCACAAATCCTCCCATCCTAGTACCCCCAGCCAGGGACGAGGCCCTCTTACTCTACGTCGCCGCAATGACCCAAGTGGTCAGCGCTGCCGTAGTAGTAGAAAGGCAAGAAGAGGGGCATGCTCTACCCACCCAATGACATGTTTACTTCATCAGCAAAGTGCTCTCCGAGACCAAAACATGCTACCCCCATATCCAAAAGCTGGTCTATGTCGTAGTCCTGGCCCAGCGCAAGCTGTGTCACTACTTCGAGTCCCACCCAGTGACAGTGGTATTGTCTTTCCCCTTGGTAGAGATAGTCCATAACCGGGAAGCCTTAGGCAGGATAGCCAAGTGGGACGTCGAGCTTATGGGGGAAGCCTTGACTTTTGCGCCTCGGAAAACGATTAAGTCTCAAGTCTTGGCCAATTTTGTGGCTGAGTAGACCGACACCCAATTACCACCTGCTCAAGTCTAGACAGAATGCTAGACCATGTACTTCGATGGGTCTCTGATGAAGACCGAGGTAGGTGTGGGTCTCCTCTTCATCTCGCCCCTCGGAGTACACATGCGCTACATGGTGTGGCTCTACTTTGCCGTCTCCAACAACGCGGCCGAGTACGAGGCCCTCATCAATGGCTTGCAGGTTGCCATCGAGCTTGGGGTATGGCGTCTCGATGTCCGGGGCGACTCATAGCTCGTCGTCGATCAAGTCATGAAGGAGTCAAACTGCCTCGACCCCAAAATGGAGGCTTACTGCAAGTTGGTATGTCGCCTAGAAGACAAGTTCGACGGTCTCGAACTAAACCACATCATGCGGAAGTACAACGAGGCCGCCGATGAACTGGCAAAGATGGCCTTGGCTTGGGCTCTGGTCCCCCCGAACATCTTTGCCAGGGACCTCCACAAACCTTCCATTGACTGCACCTTGGTAGCAGAGGAGAGCCCACCGGTCGAACCCACGATGGGGCTCGATGCCCCCTCTGCTGCCGAGACTCTCTCAACCAAGCCCGAGGTCATGGAAGTCAACACTGAGCCTCCCTAGACCGACCAAGACGTGGATTGTCGAATCCCGTTCCCTGATTGGCTTGATCGGGGGGAGCTTCCTAGTGACAAGACTGAAGCCTGATGGCTTGCGCGCTGAGCCAAGACTTATGTCCTCTGCAATGACGAATTGTATAGGCAAAGTCCCTCCGGTGTCCTCCAACGATGCATCACTGCCGAGGCAGGTCGAGCCTTGCTTTGGGACTTGCACGTAGGGGCCTACAGGCACCATGCGGTGCCTTGGACACTTGTGGAAAATGCTTTCCGCCAAGGGTTCTACTGGCCGACGATAGTCGCCAATGCCACCAAGCTAGTACGCTCCTACGAAGGATGCTAGTACTATGCTCGGCAGACACATCTCCTGGCCCTGGCCCTCCAAACCATCCCCATCACATGGTCGTTCGCCGTGTGGGGGCTCAACATGGTCGGGCCTCTACAAAAGGCCCCCGAGGGCTACACCCATCTACTAGTATCAATCGACAAGTTCTCCAAATAGATCGAGGCTCGTCCGATCAATCGAATCAAATCTGAGCAAGCAGTGCTGTTCTTCACTGACATTGTCTACAGGTTCGGGGTCCCTAACACCATCATCACCGACAATGGGACATAGTTCACTAGCAAAAAATTATTGATGTTTTGCAACAACCACCACATCCGTGTGGCCTGGTCGGCCATAGGACACCCAAGGACCAATGGCCAAGTAGAACGTGCCAATGGCATGATCCTACAAGGCCTCAAGCCAAGAATTTACAACCGGTTGAAGAAGTTTGGCAAGAAATGGCTCGCCAAACTCCTATCGGTCATCTGGAGCCTGAGGAACACCCCAAGCCGAGCCACGGGGTTCACACCTTTCTTCCTGGTCTATGGGGCTGAGGCCATCCTCCACACTGACTTGGAATACGGTTCCCTAAGGCTACAGGCCTATAACAAACGAAGCAACCACACCACCCAAGAGGACGCCCTCGACCAACTGGAGGAAGCCCGAGATGTCGCGCTGCTGCACTTGGCAAAATACCAGCAGACCCTATGGCGCTATTAGGCCCAGCGCGTCCAAGACCGAGACTTGAAGGTAGGCGACCTAGTGTTGAGCCTAGCACAGAGCAACAAGGGCCGCCACAAGCTAACCCCGCCATGGGAAGGACCGTACATCATCGCCCAAGTACTGAAGCCCGGGACCTACAAGCTAGCCAACGAAAAGGGCAAAATCTTCACCAACGCTTGGAACATAGAACAGCTACGTCGCTTTTATCCTTAAAATTCCAAGCATTGTATATATTGTTTCTCGGAATACAATTGAAACCTGTTTTTTAGTTGTCCTAATTTTTTGAGAAATTCCCTGAGCCTATCGTTGGTCTTGGCAATACAATGACACTATAAGGGAGACTCGGCTCTGCCTCCATAGAACCGAATCTCCCTCGGGGGCTAGATGGGGGATTCCCCCTAAAGTCCCACGTGCCATTTTTAGTCGTTTTTAAAAAAAATCCTACGCCAAACCCTCTAGCATGCTCTGACGAATCGGTTGCGGAAAACCCAAGGACCAAAAGCCCGTCTCAGGGCCAGAAGGCCGGTTGAGTCGCAAGACGGCCTAAGCCACCGAGCTACGGCGCTCCCTCACCACCTTTCACCTAGGGGATGGCTTAGGCTCCAAAGAGGTTTTTTGCAAAGAAATCAGATCGGAGACAACAAGAGGGCAGAGGCTCGGAAATACAAGACAAACGATTAAAGAAACACGAGTACTTTAAAAAGAAAGGCCTCGACGGCCACAAGCGTTACGATACAAATTGAATTCCTACTCTATTTACATGGCCGCTTGGGCCCAGGTCAAGGCTCAGCACCTCCGACATCGGCAGACGGCGGGGGAGGGACCACCTCCTCTTCAAACAATGTTGCTAGCGCGGTGCCAGGGCCTTTCGCCACCTCCAACAGCTTCGTAACCACCTTGTCGGCCTCATCATCATCATCGAGCAAGATGTAGCCATCACTGATGGCTTGAAGGTCAACACCAACATAGTGCGAGGCGATGATGGCCAGTGCGCGCTTGACGCCCGTATGCAGCGCTCCTCGGAGCCGCTCACACACTTGACCGCTCAGCGCAATCAGACGGCTCCCAAGGGAGCTGCCTGACTGAACCCCCTCGACCACTAGGGCCTCACAAGCGGCATGGGTGGCACTTTTTAGTGCCTCGTGCTCCCCGATCTCGGTCTTGAGCACCGTCTGCACTACGCTGGAAGCATCGGCTGCCCAGGTAACCTCCGCCTCTAACTCTGCACCACGAAAAATGAAATGGGGTTGAGCGAGAGAAAAAACAAGCTAAATAGGGATGGAAGCCTACAGAACTCACCCTTGGCCTTAAGCTCCTAGTGTCGGGCCTCAACCCAAAAGGCCTCAGCTTTCTCCTTCAGGCGCTGAGCCTCGACCCGAGAAGCCTCGGCCGCCCTAGAAGCTTCACTCCCCAGCTCTACGTCACATGAGGAAGTTAGGGAACGAACATAAGAAAAAGCGAATAAAATGAAGGGACTAGGACTCACCCTTGGCCTTTCCCCTCCAAACCACAGCCTTAGTTCACGAGGCCTCAGCCACTGCAAGGGCCTCATCCAAAGCGCCTTTCGTCAGCTGGTGCACATTCTGTTCTGCCCCTAGCTGCCCGGCAAGAGCCGTGGCCGAGTCTGTAGCTTCTACGGCTCGAGACCTGAAGGCATCCCGATCACTGGCCACGCGGGTGAGCTCCTCCTCCAATTCCTTGACCCACGCCGCCAGAGGGGCAAGCTGCTCCTAGGCCATGGCCGCCTCAACCTTCGCGTCAGCACAATGAATACGGAGGTCCTCCACCTCTGCGCTCCGCACCGACAGGAGCTCGTTGGCGCCTGCAAGAAGGCTCTTCTGCCGCTAAAGCTGGTCCTAGACATCCCTCTCCCGCGTGGAGGAAGACTAACTTCCTAAGAGATCAGGTCTCGAGCTCCTGGGGGAAACAGAACAGGGGGTCAATCCCTACAAAGAAAGCTCAGAAAAAGACCACCGCATGGGAAAAGAAAGCACGAACCTGGGCGACTCTGGGCAAATCGTTGGCCACCACAAACAGCGCCATCCATAGAGACTACTTCGCTAGCTGGCGGTACTGCTCGAAGATGTCCCAGCGACCGCCCCTCGGCCATGTCCTCGAGGACAAACAGAGGCTCTGCCTCAGGATCATCTCGGCTTTGCCACAGGACACACGGGTGGTTCCACCCACGGGGCTCGGGTCGCACCCATGCGAGGGCCGAGCTTCCCTCGCTCGGGGTTGGAACCGGCTGTTCCACGACACCGGCCACCTCGGTGCCAGCCATCTCCTGCGCCCGGAAAGTATCATCAGAGGAGATCAGAAGAATCTCCACCTCTAGGGTGCTCTCCCGCAATGGCTGTGGGCCTTGAACCAAGGGTGCCGCCAAGGCCTCCGCTGCCTTAACCTCCACTTCCTGGGCCAATAGCCCTACCATGATCATGTCAGTGTCGGTGGTCCTGGGGGCTCTGGCCTCCGCCATCATGGCCTCAGTGGTCTTGGGGGCTCTGGCCTCTGCCATCGTGGCCTCGGCGGTCGCGAGGGCTCTGGTGCCCACCGTAGCAGCCTCGATGGTCCTGGGCACCGTAGCCTCCATCGCCTTGGCCTGTGAAACCCTGAGGACCTTAGTCCCGGTGGTCTCGGCGGCCAAGGGAACCTCGGCCGCATCCAACCCACAGGCCTCGCCATCGCGGGGCAGAGGCGCTCCCTCCCCCTCCTGTGTTAGGGCCGCCTTGGTAGCCCCTCCTTGGGTGGCTGGCTCCTTTGGGTCGGCCTTTGCCGACGCCGTGCCACGCTGTAAGGCGGCTTGCGCCTCCACCACCCAGTGGGCGGTGGAGCCGGGGTTAACCTTGAGCGCTTTAAGGGGCGCCAAGGTAGGCACCTCCGCAGGCCACTTCCGGCTATGGACAAGATGATCACAGGGTCAGCACAAGACAAAAGAACGAACGGAAGGCACTGTGACCCCACCAAAAATACACCTACCTTGAGCGGGGCGGCAACTGCTTCGCCACGGTGACCCTTATCTGCAAAGGCGGTGGCGGCGGCAGAGGCATGGCCTCCATGTCCATCAGCGCCGGTTGGTCCTCAATAGACCCCGGTGCCCCCTTGGTCCTCTGTGGGGGCAGTTGCGTCGCCTCCGCCGCCACTTGCTCCACCGCCGCTGCTGAGCCCACTAGGCTGACAGCGCGTTTGCCCAACGCCCGCACCTTGGGCCTGTCAACCTCGGCCTCAGAGCGAGCAATTGCTGACCCTAGGTCTGCTCCTCCTCCTCCTTCTAGGAGCACCAGGCTGCTGGCTGATGCCCCGGGCACCGTCTCCCCTACGTCAGGGAGATGGTCCAGGGGACCCTGCCCCATCTCGCCCTCGTCATCCCTGTCCGAGGCCTCTGTCGACAGCGACGGCGATGGGGATTCCTCCAACGGGAGGCCATCCTTCCTTTGCTACCAGCGGCGCTTGTTCAGTTCCTCGCACCCAAGGATCTTCTTCGTGCGCTTCGCCGCCTTGGTGTCCTTCCTCTTTTTCTGCGCCTCGGCGTGCGCCCGGTTGATCACCCACCGCCTCACGTCCTTGGGAACGAGCGACGGAGAGGCACACACGTCCCTCATCCCCTGCAGGAACGGCGAACGCGCATAAGGGAATGAGAGGTAAGGAGAAACAGAGGAGGCATGGGGGCTACAGCGGCGCACGACTTACCAGCGAGAGGAACCCCCACGATGGGCGCATCATGATGGGGGTCAGGTTGCTGCCCCTTAGCTTCACCTCCACCGTCTCCCCCACCTGACGAAGAATTTCCTCATCAAAAAGGGCAGAGGAGGACATCCGAATGCCCTCATTGGGCTCACCCGGCCTCATCTCGAACAGTCGCAGACCGCTGAGCCATCAGCGGTAGCACCCTCTAGCGGTGGAAGGCAGCCACAACCACAGCCATGGTAAGGCCATGGCCCCATAGCCTCTCTAGCCCCTCTAGAAGTGGCTGTAGCTTGGGCTGATCCTCCCTTGGGACGCCGTACTTCCACCTCTCCGGGCAGCTCCCCACAATCCACCCAGTGTAGGGGGGAAGTCCTTCGTTGTCATTGTGAAGATAGATCCAGCTTGTATACCATCAGTGATTGGATGACGTGAGCTGGGCCGGGATGTAGAGGTGCTAGCGGTCCTAGCGCAGTTGGAGAGTGCAGCCGCCGGCCCTCGTCGCTTTCCTCATGCCCGACGTGCTCGTCAGCTTAGTAGTATGCCCCACCCAGAAGAGGTGGAGCCACAACTCCCAATGGAGAGCAATCCCCAGGTACCCCTTGCAGACGGCAACGAAGATGGCCACCTGTACGATAGAGTTGGGGTTGAAGTTGTGGAGCTCCACGCCATAGTAGTGCGGGAGCGCCCACATGAACCGATCCGCCAGGATGCCGAGGCCGCGCTCGTGAAAGGAGATGAAGCTCACGGCATAACCATCGCGAGGCCTCGGCTCCGGCTCGCCCGACGGAGCGATCCACTCTGGCCTGTTGGGGTCCATCACCGGACGAAAGAGTCCACCGTCGACGAGCGACTGAAGCATCTCTGTGGTGATGTCAGATGGGTCCCAAGGGTCTGCCTCGATGACAACGATGTCGCCGGCCTTGGATGTGGTGGAGGGATCGAATGCGATAGTGAGTCTCTCTCTCTCTCTCTCTCTCTCTCTCTTTCTCGCTCTCTCCCTGGCTCGCTCTTCTCCCTTCTTCTTCTCGGCACCCGCTGCTCTAGCGATAGCTCGATGGAGGCAGAGCGAATGCAGGTGAGGTAAGGTGAGGAGGGGCGAGGCTCTTTGAGTATTTATGCAGGGTGAAGGCGAAATGAATGGGCGATGAAATCAGGGAAGTTTCCCCTCGATCCGGCGTGGTTAACCACGATCCGATTTTACCGCCCACGCACCCACCTTTTTTCTCATTAATTGCGGGAACAGTTACGTCCCATCCACCATGTCACGCCCAACTGCTGCGGCAGCAGGCATCGTTCCGTCTCCCCAGAAAACCACCTCAAAAGGTGCGCCAGCCGTTACCGAGCTGATGGGGAAGATATTCCCCCTGCCCTATTCCTTTTAGATGAAGGAACCAGGATCTGAGCCTATTACGGTCCAGGGGTTGGAAGGCTGGGCCCCTAGGGGTTTTGACAGCTACCCTAGGACAATAGAGTCAGAGACGACCGTGGGCGAGCCCATACGGGGCTAAGGCCCAAGCAAGCAAAACGCTTGGGATGCCCTAAGTCGTGTCTAAGACCGACAGGGAGGTCTCCAAATGGGAGACCACCGTAGGGAGGCACCGAGCCACCAAGGCCTAGCAAACGGTCTTGGCACCCACTAGAGAAATCCTCCAGTACTCTTGGAGTGCGTCTCTAGACCGCTAGCTGTCCCCTAGCGAACGGGGCACGGGCCTCCACTCGGACTTACCCGATAACAGCTCACCGGAAGTGCCAACGCTTGTGCCCACCGAGGGTAGCCTAGCACATTCCACCCCTCCTTCCAAACGAAAAGGAAGCATAAGGGTCGTACAAAAAGCTAGGGGAGCCCCTAACGGACCTCTTGCTATATGCAGAGGCTAGGGGGCTCTTCCTGCAACCTTGCCGAGACCCAGTGACCACGGCTCGCACTCGAGGGGGCTCAGCAAAATAACCGCTCCTTCCGAGCGAAAAGGAAGCGCAAGGGTCGTGTAAAAAGCTAGGGGAGCTCCTGATGGCCCTCTCGCTCCATGTAGAGGCTAGGGAGTCCTTCCTGCAACCTTGCCAAGACCCCACGACCCAGGCTCGCGCCCAAAGGGGCCTTGGCAAACAAACCCTCATGCGCGAGGGGCGTATAAAAAGCCAAGGGAACTCCCGATGGCCCTCTCGCTCCGTGCAGAGGCTAGGGGGCTCATCCTGTAACATTGCCAAGACCCAGCGGCTCTGGCTCACACCCGAATGGGCTCAGCAAACAAACTCTCCATTCGAACAAAAAGGATATGTGAGGGTCAAATAAAAAAGCCAGGGGACCCCTGACCACCCTTTTGCTCTGGGTGGAGGCTCGAGGGCTCCTCCTGCACTCAAGACAAAGACAAATGACCTAAGCCCACGCTAGAAGTTTCGTTACAAATACAATAAAGGGCATCGAACCCGTTATGGTCTAGGGGTTCAAAGGCTGGGCCCCCTGAGGTTTCGACAGCCGCCCCAGGGCAACAGAGTTAGGGATGACTATGGGCGAGCCCACAAATGGCTGAGGCTTGAGCAAACAGTCGCTCGAGGTGTCCTAAGTCTTGTCTGAGACCGGTAGGGAGGTCTCTGAATGGGATCCCACCGTAGGGAGGCACTGAGCCACCGAGGCCCAGCGAACGGCCTCGACACCCACTAGAGAAACCCTCTAGTACTCTTAGAGTGTGTCTCTAGACCGCTAGCTGTTCCCTAGCAAATGAGGTACGGGCCTCCACTTGGACTTACCCGATAACAGCTCACCGAAAGTGCCAACGCTCGTGCCCACCGAGGGTAGCCTAGCACATTCCACCCCTCCTTTCAAGCGAAAAGGAAGCGTGAGGGTCATGCAAAAAGCTAGGGGAACCCCTGACGGACCTCTTGCTCTGTGCAGAGGCTAGGGGGCTCTTCCTACAACCTTGCCAAGACCCCACAACCCGAACTCGCACTTGTGGACTCAGCAAATACGATAAAAACTCCTCACTCAAAACACGAAAAAAGCCCTTGGAGGAATGACTCCACTCCTTTAGGGCCTCAGGGGCTACACCCGGCGGGTGCGCTCGCGCGCACCCACCAAAACCTCAAGAAGCAAAACACAATCCCTACAGGAGCGGCTGCAAGCCAAGTCTCGACAAACCCTCAGGGAGAGTACACGCACTCCCCCTAAGGCTCGGGCACTACTGTCGGGTACCATAGAACGGGGTACCTCGAGCGTACACCAAAAGAGCCACTTAAATCCCATCAACGACAAAGCCAGAATGTAAGCCATGGGTTCACCATCGACCCCGACCAAGCCCACTGGCTCTCCGCCTCGCCTGAGGCCTCACATAGGAGGTCTCAACACCCTAACAGAATTTCCGCCTCGTGCGAGGCCTCTCGCGAAAGGCCTCGACAGAGAGCCCAATCTCCATCTCACCCGAGGCCTCATGCGTCCGGCCTCAAGCGAGACAGCTATTCTCCGTATCGCTCGAGGCTGGCTCAATAATAACCCGTCGCTCTCGCCTCGACCAGCCTTTCCGATAGCATGTCATGTCCCATTAATGCGTCAACCACTCCCGTAATCTTAGCCGGACGACGACTTGACACCGCGTAGTGGTCGACAGGACATAAGGTCGCATCAGTGCCATACTGGCTGAGACAGGGCACGGTGGGGATTACCGGCCACTGTAGTCTAGCGTTGTGCCCCCGATCAACGCCCGCACTACACTGTGCCCCGCGATCCCCACCCCAAAAACAACGCAACATGGGAAGCCTGGCCTGGGTCATCATCGCCTCCGAACCAGTATACCAGATCAACCGCTCCCTCCGGGCCTCGGCACTCTACACCAGGGTCTCAGCTATCTCAGGATTCACGTCTGCCAAGACCCCCACCGTGGTTTGGCCTCGGCACCAACCGAGCCTCGACCTCGCACGTAGTCAATCCACAGCGACCCGCACGCTGACCACCGCGCACGCTCCGAGGCAGCCCTAGAGCTCCCATGACGCACAGGATCGGATGTGACCGGCACATCGCCCTAGCGCCTCAAGGACAGACCACTCCGACGACCACACCGCTACAGGAACAGGCTATAGGGCTCGAACACGCCACCTCCGTTTGCATGACGCCTTATAGTTAGCACATGTACTATCCTTGTCCTCCCTTCAACTATAAAAGGAAAGGACTTGGGCCATTTTTAGGGGGGACAGCGGCACTCACGAAGAACAACACCCTGTAACACGCACACTTCCCTACTGCTTGAGAGCAACGTCTCAAGCAGCCCACATCACTCCCCGCCGAGGCCTGGGACTAGCTCCCTCTCTCACCATGCTTGTAACCCCCTACTACAAGTACTTCGGTGCAAGGAATACAAGATTGATCTCTCAGACTGGACGTAGGGCACCAATTGCCTGAACCAGTATAAGCCTTGTGTCTCTTTGCATCACCATCCGGGATTGGGAACATGTAGCATAAATTCACTAGTTGGTTGAGGATCCCTCGGTCCAAAACACCGATAAGTAGCGAGGATCATTGAGCAGAGGTTGGTGATTGTCTCTAGCTTCGATCGTGGTGATTGTGAGGGGTTCTTAACCTTTCCCCGGTGGAGAGCCAAAAGGTACTCTAATAAATTACTTATGGCTTGTGTGATCCTCATATTGTGTTGGTTGTGTGGCACCCTATTGAGGATTTGGCGTGTGATGCCAATTAGCGCGTGAACCTCCAAGTGAGTGAATCGCCTCAATGAGGACTCTTGGAAGGAAGAAGAAGTTAGAGGTATTTAGGGAAAGGGTTATCAAAGAGGACTCTTGGAAGGAAGACGATAACATAAACAACATGTGGGAGAAGATGGCAACCAACATTCAGAAGGTGGCCTCAGAGGTGTGTGGAGTAACCAAAGGAAGTGGAGGCAAGGCTAAAGATACTTGGTGGTGGAATGAGGAAGTCCAAAGGGCTATCAAGGGTTAGCTTTGAGCCCTTATTTGTTTGCCTTAGTGATGGATGAGGTCACAATGGACATACAAGGGGACATCTCTTGGTGTATGCTTTTCGCGAATGATGTAGTGCTAGTTGATGAAAGCCGGACAGGAGTGAATCAGAAACTAGAGTTATGGCGGGAGACTTTGGAGTCCAAAGGTTTTATACTCAGTAGAACTAAAACTGAGTATATGAGATCTAACTTCGGCACTACTACTCGGGAGGAGGAAGATATTAGTTTGAAAGGTCAAGTAGTGCCTACGAAGGATACCTTTCGATATTTAGGACCAGTGCTACAGAGAGACAGGGATATCGATGAAGATGTTAGTCATAGAATCAAAGCAGGGTGGATGAAGTGGCGCCAAGCATTTGGTGTCCTATGTGATAAAAGGGTACCACAAAAGCTAAAAGGCACGTTTTATAGGACGATGATTAGACCTACTATATTATATGGTGCAAAATGTTGGCCTACAAAAAGATGACATGTTCAATAGATAAGTGTCACGGAAATGCGTATATTGTGTTGGATTTATGGTCATACAAGAAGGGATCGAGTTTAGAATGATGATATATGTGATAGATTAGGGGTAGCACCAATTGAAGAAAAGCTTATCCAACACCGGTTGAGATGGTTTAGACATGTCCAACGGAGACCTCCAGAGGCATCGGTGCATAGTGGAATCATAAGCTAGGATAGTAACATGAAGAGAGGCAGAGGAAGACCAAAGTTGACTTGGGTAGAGGCAATAAAAGGAGACTTGAAAGGATGGAATATACCCAAAGACTTAGCCTTAGATAGGAGTGCTTGGAAGACAACTATTCACATGTCTGAACCATGATTGCTTATGCTGGGTTTCAACTTGAGTCTACCCCAACTTATTTGAGACTTAAAGGCTTTGTTGTTGTTGTTGTATAGTGGATAATTATACTAGATACACTTGGGTATTCTTCCAAGTGGACAAAAGTGATGTGTTTGCTATATTCAAATCATTTATCAAGGGTATTCACAATGAGTTTTAAACAACCATCAAGAGAGTTAGAAGTGACAATAGTAGTGAGTTCAAGAACACTAGAATTGATGAGTTGTGTGATGAATTTGGAATTAGACATCAATTCTTGACTAAGTACACTCCATAATCAAATAGTCTTATCGAGAGAAAGAATAGAACACTCATTGATATGGCAAGGTCTATGCTTAGTGAGTACAATATGAGTCAATCTTTTTAGACTGAAGCTATCAACATGGCTTACTATTGTAGCAACCGCCTCTATTGTCACCCATCGAAAGAGAAGACATTATATGAGCTCTTGAATGGCAGAAAG